>NW_024532839.1:52500-177812 GCF_016097555.1 Gigantopelta aegis
ATTTAGCTAGCCTCTCTTGAAGTTTTCTCTTTTTCGTAATCACTTCTTGTGTCTTCAATCTCTTGTTTAATTTGTTCTATACGTCTCTGACATCTGCCTCATCTCCTTGCCTTTAACAAAAATGACCTCTATCTTACAAAATGAAAATCACCATTTCATCCAACAAAGTGTCATCTTTTGTAATGATCACTTCGCCAAACTTCACCAAGTCTGACACAGTGACATCCTCTAGGTTTAAGTTCAAGACTTTCGTCACCAAAAACCTTAACCAACAATAACTAAAGAGTAACAGTGACAGTCATAACTTACAATGCCACCAGTTGCAATAGCTAAATCATGGAGCTGGTTCTTTCTATTATCTCCAAACCCAGGAGCTTTGACAGCTGCTACTTGAAGTCCAACTTTCAATCTATTTAACACTAGAGTAGTCAGTGCTTCTCCATCTACATCTTCAGCAATTATTATGAGTGGGCGTCCGCTGGGTATTGGCCAGCTCTAATGCAGGAACAAGAGTTTGCACTGAACCTATCTTCTTTTCACACAGCAATAGAAAAGCATTCTCATACTCCACTTTTTGTCCTGAGTGAGAGAGAGATTCTACAATATTCCTGTGTATCGACTGCTAACCTTTGCTCGAATTTATAAAATATGGTGATATATAGCCTCGATCAAACTTCATTCCTTCAATGACTCGAGTTCATCATTGAGTTGTTTTTCCATCTTTTACAGTGATGACACCATTCTTGCCAAACTCTCTTCATAGCTGATGAATCAACTCCCCAATTTCTCCTTGTCACCATTGCAGAAATAGTAGCGACTGCAAAAAAGAAAAATAAAAGATGCAAGAGGTATCCCCCATTTTCTAACCTGTGCAATTTCCTCTGGTGTAGTAACTGGCTTTGATAGCTCTTCAGAGCCTCAAACAAACTACAGTCACTGCCTTTTGACACCCTTTCTAACTTCGTTGGGGTTTGCACCATTGCTAACCGTTTGAAGCCATCTTGAGCAATTGAGTGAGCTAACACAGTAGCTGTTGTCGTACCATCACCTGTAGAGAGACATCAATACTATGTATTAACTAATACTACCTTTTATATTATTGTCCCACTCAATAGATAGAATAGTAATGTCTCTCTCATTATTGCAGAAGGTCAGTCACTGAAAGTCAGTATTTGCTTTAACTAATCATTGAGACAACTTATTTACATCCATCCATCCATTCATCCATCTATCTGTCCATACCAGCTATCCTCATTAGTGTTATTAGCAACATCTGCACAAGACGAGCTCCTAAGTTTTCTCGTTTTATCTGGTAACTCAATGGCTTTTAGCTACAGTAACTCCATCGTTTAGTGATCTTGGTACTTCCCCAGATTGTTCATAATGACATTAAACCCTGTTGTAAAGAAGACAGAAAATGAAAGTGTTTATCAACACAAATCTACCTTAGGGCCAAGAGTCACAGACACAGCTCTAGCTAAGGTTTCTACACCAGTCAACATGGAAGATCTTGCATTCTCACCAAAGATAATCTCCTTGCATAAATTCTTACTGGAGGGTCTGTTGTTAGTCAAAAGTCGAGCGACTGGTCGATAGAGTCTAGCAGATCGTAGCATTATAAAGGAATATCTAGTTGCAGTTCAAGCTTAGAGATTTGCCGCGTGGAGACTGATAAAACCACCACGGGAATAGAGAATTCTGGAATCGGGATATACTTTCGAGCATGCTCACAACCACTGGTTGGATCAGTTATTGGAGACCCATCTGAGACATAAATGGTAATGTTTGTTTGCTTTGCAGCAATAAAAATACTTAAAGTGTTTATTTTTCAGGCTACGTCTTACGAAGATTCAAACCTCTTCTGGATCGTGTACTGGTCGAGAGGCTTCTCCCAGAAACTGAAAGCATCTTTTGCAAGAATATATTGCATCATACAAATTATCATACAATTAGAAAACGAAGGCGGAAGTTATGATACCTGAAAAGGCTCAGGCAAAGTAAAACAGGCAATGGTCGTGCTGTTGGTCCTGGAGCAAAGAAAACAAAGTACGAAACATTATAACAATAATCTTGATATTATAATTATGTTTTATAGGAAGGTATTACCAGAGCAGTCAGTGTTAAAGTCGGAGACACAGTATTGATTCCAGAGTATGGTGGAACAAATGTAACATTTGAAGAGAAGGTACTGCTTGTTTTAAAAATAATATGATGTCATCCCTTTTACTATATTTAGGATTATGTTTATGTTTCGTGATGGTGATATATTTGGTACTTTTGATGACAACTGATTGTAGAACTTTCTTTATACAATAAACTTTATATTTATGAATGGCTTAAGAAATCATTGCTTCTTTTTTGTGTGTGATTGAAATCATTATTTCTCCTATGAAATATTAATGGAAAACTATTAACTAAGCCTGTACTGTTAATTGGTTTTAGAATATGATAAATATCAAGAATACAGCTGGTCCTATAACTACTTGGCATACATTTTCTTTAATGCATCAGTTGTAAAGGATTTGGGCCTCTAATAGGTAGACCCAGTGCTCTGTCCCATACAAGAGAGGACAGGGACACCCAGAGCTCGTGACACTCCAAAGAGAACAGTGTAGAAACTCATCTCTGTCATGCCATAATGCTATGAGAATAAGCCAGAATACACCTTTTATTTATCAAAACTGCATGATCTCACTTGCAACAACACTCCACTGTGAGCGTCACATTGGGGCCAAGGGTTCTTTGTCTTGCCATGCTCTGTAAGCACTCCGGGGGCTACCTTCATACAACAAGCAACCAATTTGAACATGGGGTCATCAGGTAAATGCTTAAGTGCAAATTCCCTCTGACATACATAGCGTGGATCAGTCTTCGCAATACAGCATGACCATATCCTGGTACAACCTAACAATAACATGGAGTACATTATTTTAACAAGTCTTATTTAACCTGTCCACTGTTTAGAGTCTTCCAAAGAATTCAGTTAATTGCTCCTTAGTTACATTTGTCCCCCTATTTCTTCTGCGACATTAGTTTACCACACCAATAACTTCCTGTAAATATTTACTTACAATTTATACCACTCATCAACAGTATAAACCTGATT
Organism: Gigantopelta aegis; assembly: GCF_016097555.1. Lineage (NCBI taxonomy): Eukaryota > Metazoa > Mollusca > Gastropoda > Neomphalida > Peltospiridae > Gigantopelta > Gigantopelta aegis. The sequence goes on from NW_024532839.1 coordinate 55,607, forward strand.
TGCTAAACCATGAAGTGGACCAGCCAGGCCATTCATGCCCCCAGCAAATGAGAGATAAGGATCGAGAGAGCACTGCTATAAGATGATTGGTATGAGCAGAAACATTTCCACCTTCATGGTCGCTATGAATAGTTTAGGTAAGTCGTAGCAATTTCAACAAATTTGTGGATTATCATAACCAAGCATGCTGCTGCAAAATTAGCACCCCAATCTAACTTGGAATCGACAGCAACTATTTTTTTCCATCTTTATAGACATATGCGATAATGAGAGCATCCACACTTGGTAGTTTAGCATAAGATCCATACTATCCTCGTAAGTTGCCTGGAGAAAAAGGTCACCTTTCGGTTCTTATCTAATTAAACTACATTTAATACATACCTCCCAGTCTGTTGACTTGTGGTATGCCTTCAGCATATGCCTTAGCAAATGTTACTTTCCGACTGCATGGCAGTAATGGCTGCACTAAACTGACTCATTGGATGAAGTGTGTTGGGAAAGTTATTGACCATTGAACAACATGGTGAGGCAAAGCTGCTCGCTCGGCCCAATCTTGGCTAATAGCATTGACCTATATATAATCAGTCTATATAATATTCTCTCCCATTTATTCAGTTACTTGTTCTTTAGAAGGAATTTCACCTGTTAACATTAAATAGTACACACCCTCAGGTAAAGGTTCTTGGCCACCCATCAGCTCTTTGGTAGAAGCTACATGATGATGACATTTGATGTCATATTGCATCAATATTGTTTACTTCTTGACATTCTGGAATGCTGTATCCTCTAAAACGGATCCCTTCCTCTGGATCCAACAATGATGTTCTCTGTTACGAGTGCCCTGATGCCCGCATACCACCAACATCTATTGTAAAGGAATCATAAAAAATACATTTAATAAAAATATATTAATATAACAGATCATTTAATAACTGACCATGTCAATAGTTACATCTCCAACTTTTTGCTCGCCATACTGAGTTCGAAACTCTTTGATTTCTTGCTGTTTTTTTGGAATTATTTCAGCTAGCTAGTTTCTCTTTGAGTTCATCACGATGATGATGGTGTCGAGTCTAGACGAGTATACAAAGAGACAGCAGTCATTAAAATACAACAAGACATACGACAGGTCACTGATGGTAGCCATCTTTGTCTGTTGATAGTTTCCACGAACCCTAAAACAGTAACAACTTTATTAACAAGAATAACAGCTATCAAGTGCTAATATTCCTATAAATAAAAGTATTAGTATGTGATAATTAGTATTCCTTACTCTGTGAAGAGGTTGTAAGAACGCGACAACGTACCTGCCATATTCTAGGGGCTGCGTTAAAGAATAATAATTGGGAGGGGCTAACTAGAGGGAGCTATAAAAACAAAAACTTCAAAGGTAAGATCATTTAAAATTTCAAGAATAATTTATTTTAGAACTCTCTTCACTAGTTCTTATATCATGAGTTATGAACTCTATCGACACACTACCTAGGGGTTGTCTACAAGATGCCCTGATGATAGATGATTGGTTCACAGCAGATCAATCCCAACTAGCACTAAGAGTACTCAAACAATTTTGATAAGAGCGTTAGCAAGCACTTTCCATCACGAGTTCGGACACGCTACAACTTTTAAAAGCCACCTCAAAACATACAGGTTAGAACAATAAAGAAGGTCCGTAGTACAGACACTGTCTAGCAAAGAAGGTTAGCTGTGTGATACAACATGGCAATATCAGAGAATGATAAACTATATATAACTAAAGTTTAATAGTTAAAGATATGTGTAGTTACATTTTCTACTAATGACAAGCCCTTTTTCCTTCAGATATTGTGACAACGTGTGGGACCTGCCTGTTCAGGATGTAGAGTGAAGGAGACACAAGCTTCTGATTTATATATATGTCGACAAAGTCAAATAGTTGCCTGTGATGCTGGTGCTAATAGTGGTACGTCAACAAAGAATAAGAGTTAACAAAAGTGATTTAGTTTTTAAAAACACAAGTTTCTATCATAAATTCTTACAGACACACACACACATATATATATAATATGTATGTATGTATACATTATAATCTACAAAACCCAATCAAAAAATTAAGACAATAAAACAAAAAATAATAATAATACAGGACAGTGTGTCATGCTGATATACATGTGTAAAGTGATTGGTCTCGGTGACAGAAAAAGGATACTACACTTCAAAGATGTACTACTAAAGTGACATCGCTCTCAGTGTGAGAGTGATTTGAATATTTCCTTCCTTCGGCATCAGGTGATAGGGTTACTATAGGTAACTACTACTTGAGGCACTACGGTCGATAAGAGGGCTTCGTGGAACACTGGAAAAGACCTGTTGTGAGTGTTGTAGAACTCAGACTGAGTTCTGAAGCACGCAGAATCAGTCCTCATTTCAAACGCCTCTACTAGTCTGGGAGATCATGTTGGTGATCACTGTTAGGAGGTGGAACAGAAACTACTCCGTTCTAATCTACACTCAGTACTGTCATCATCAATATCGTCAATGTTCACTCTCATGGGTATTCCTGATGACCTGGACTCTTCGGATATGAGGTGGAGAAGACTCTAATGTTGGAATACCATAATGGTGGTCGAGGAGGTTAAGACAGGTCGTTGCTTTTGTATTTAATTATTGTTATCTATCTCGATGAAGGATCAGCTTGATACGCTAGTGCATTGTTAAAATAACAGCATCGTCAACTACTTGTGCTGGCTGACTTTCTTCAGCAATGACTTGCAGGTATTCTGTGAAAGCTATTTGACTGACAAATGGCTCAAATGCTGTCTTCAAATCAGGTCAGTGGTGATCGTCAAGAAAAACGAGACACCATCGGAAAGAAGCTGCTTCGAATTTGGTCTCTTCTGAAAGCCAACAGCTCATCTCTAACCCAGTATTATTCTCACTACATGTTGACGGGTAATGTGGCCAAATGAACCTAAGTTAAGAACTACTTCAGCATGTTGATCAACAAAATTCTAACATTTTCTGACAAGTATCTTTGTGCTCTTATACTTGAATATATTTTTCAGCGAGGACAAGAGAGCCATACTGTGTCTTGTGTTGATGGCGCGATCCAAGAACTGAACACATGCCATTTTTAGTTCATCTAAACCATAATGATCGGCAGCATTCATTAAACCGAGTAGAGTTCGTGATTGTAGCATTACTGATCCAGATGTATGATTCCATCATCATTGCCTGAACACTTCGGTTTCAAAATCTGTGTACTACTAATGTAGGTTGTCCACAAAGTCAGTCTTATCAACCATATCCATCTGAATTAGGTCTATAAAGAGCTTTCTTTTTGGACTTTTTGTTTGGTCTGAGATAAAGATGGTTCTTCATAGAGAAGAACGTCGGAATACTCTTTGGGAGGAAAGAATAGATTATCATTACTTATATTTCATAGTGAGAGAATTAAATAATAAACTAAGTCCTAGTTCAATTGATAATATGGACTAAAAACACGACACTAAAAGGAGACATTACAGGAAAATACAGACTATCCCCTGTATGCTATGGGAAATGAGATTGGAATTGTGTTTGCAAACCACTTCTGTTGACACCCATTCTCATCTATTTTTAATGCACAAACATAGTCATAAATAGTATCATATAGGATATAATGCACCATTTCATCACCATTTTTAGATAGAAACAGACAGATGTTAACGCACAACATTGCTACAAGCATAAAGTTTTATATAGGACGTTTATATAGGATGTAATCTATTATTATAGTTATCTTTAGATTTTATAACCTTTGAACTCATAACATTCACTCACACAGCAGGTAGACAGGAAAGACTATGTCTACACTTTATTGCCTTTTGAAATGATGACATTGTGAGAAGGTGTCTATTACCTAGCAATGCTAGACAGAAATTCTGAGCTCTTAACTACTCCTTTTCACAGCACTCTTCATATTAAACACTTATAAACATCTTATTATTGTAATGTATCATATTAATGAATCTGATGAGTTTCTTGGAATATCACCGTGTGGGAAGTTATCTAAATTTGATCTTGTAAAAAACACACTCACTAATGAGTCACTTACATACACACAGACTAATGGCATCCATTAAGAGCAGGGTGACAGAGATAGCTAAGTAAACCATCAGACCATTAGATAGATAAGCAAAAAGTTTGTTTCTAGAGAAAACCCACATTATAAACATATGTTTTTTAACTGCTTCAATTCTTTAGGGATTTTAAATCATTGAAATATCATCTGATTTTATAATAACATAGAATTAACACGAGATTTACTCTCATACCTGCTTCTTGCAGCTTAACACAGCTCGCACACCACATACAGTCTGTCTGTCCTCACCAACCAGAAATGTCAGGCATCACATAGCTCAGGGAGAACAGCTAAAAAACTAAGATCATGAGCTAAACCAGTGCTCTGTTGTCAAATGAGAAATGTTGGTTCTTCATCATTTTCTTCTATGCTAATGGCTGGAGGTTCCAATTGATTGTCTGCTTAGCAGGTAGGTTAGAACGAGCATGGGTGGGACCCCGGTGGTTTAAAAGGAGAGAAAAAAATGGGAATGATGTGGTAGAGTATCAAGTTTTTTTGTTGAGCCCTATCTACTACATCTATGTTCTGTATCACTTAAACTGTAACGACGGTCCATTCTTTATATGTTGATAGTCTTGAGTTACAGGCTGTCAGTTGATGTTTTCTTCTATAACAATTACAACTAACTTTTTTTAGCACTTGTCACTTACTAGCTGGAAATAACGATGCTTGAAATAACTAGTAACAACTGATCACTTATAAAAAGCTCTGATATTATACTTATCTAATTGTTTGCTTTTCAACCTACGACGTCCATCAGAATAGCGCACTCGAGGTCAAGCCGTATAATTTTATTCTATACGCATCATATAATAACAACTTAAAACTAGTCTTGCGTTACTTACCTTTAATAGTGAAGCGAGTGAAGTAGGTCGTGCTCCCGTCGGGAACGGTTCTTCTTTCTCTTTGACTCATTTAAGCAGAAAACTTTGCTTGCTTCAAAAAATTAGCACTGGTGCTCGCCAACATACTCAATAACAAAACCACGCCTACATGCCACACCTATTAAACCTTCAGTCAATTTGTGATGTAAAAATGAATCAAGTTGGTTGACCATGGCAATTCCTAATATTTATCTTTTATCTGTTTAGTGGAACATTATCACAAAATCAGCAGTCAAATTAGTTGAGACGACTCCTGAATCAATGAAATACGAAATCTCTCAACGGGTAAGTCTCCAAGATATTATTCACAAAGCAATCTCTATCATAAAAGTATATCACATATATAATACAACTTATTGCTATTGTAATTATAGGAATATCCAAAAGAAGGTGTGATCATATACGGCATGCGGTAATGATGGCACAAAAGCTGTTACTATAATTGAACAGATAAAGAAAAAAGTATCCGGTGATGACTAATCTAAAATATAGTAACAGTTAGCAATGACACTACAAAACCTAATCTAAATATAGTAACAGTATCCAATACATATCCAATATATATAATATTGATAGATAGATAGCTCAATTACTACACAATATTGACTGTAATGCAATCTAAATATAGTAACAGTTTCGTATGACATCATATTGATAGTAGCATATATAACAATAAGGTGTGCTCCAACAGGAAGACCAACCTTTCATTATATATTAGGGGTTGTTTAGATGTTGTCCTGTTAGAGCAAATCTGTTATTATAAGTACAAGTGTGCTCTCTTTTCCTATCACTATAGTCATCTATCAACATACAGCTGACATCTGTTACAATAGGTATATTTATGTTACCATGGAAACTATGTTAGAATGACAAAATTGTAAAAGAATTTTTAATAAGATCATTGTGTATTGAATTAAAGTAACTTTTAATTGCCTTTAATTTCATGAGAATTTGCACTTCATATAATAGTAATTTAAAACAGTTCTCTTATATAATTATTTTAGAGTAGAAGATTTATGGCATCCTGATCTACCCTGGTCTAGACAAGTTAGTACAGCAATAGTTACATAACATCAAAGTATAGAGGATATTGAAGTTGATTTAAACAGATGTTTAGTGTATTATTATGAACAATCATATTTTTCCATTAGTTTGAAGTAACAAGGAAGATTCCTTTATTACAAAGTACATTGGTCCCAACAATGTCCTCCTCCTCCTCCAAAACAAGAGGAAATTAAAACAAACAATAGGTGTGGTCACAAAGTGGAAAGAGAAAAAGCAAAGTCATGATATCACTACTAAAACTACAACAACTCCTTACATTAACAATTGAACAAAAACATTGAATTATTACATCATTAGTTACCATGACGATCCTTGTTTTCGCATATTAAGAAATGTCAACTGTGCCAGATATTCTAACTTAGTTAACTCTGCAACAGATGATGCCAATAGTCAGGTGTGTGATTCATTCTTTCATTCCTTCTCCACTTTTCTTCTCTCCATAAGCCACTTTACCATCAAACTCATCAACAGGTATCTCAAATGAATTGTCCACTAATGGAATAGTCACTCCTAAATGTTCCTGGATCTCCGCTAAGTACTATAATAATAATAATATAATAATAAATTAACCACACCCACTTATATAAAGTACCTGTTGTTCATTGTACCAGATAGTACATCCTCCATTGTCTGTTAATGAGTATTGTTACATTTTTTACCCGGCTAGGGCACACATGATACCATACTATTATAATAAAAGAGACATCTTTATAGTAGACATGCGATCCTTTTCTTTGACAGTGGATACAAGAGATATGGCTAGCCCCATCCTGTCAGCTCGACAAACTCTTCCAATACGATGGACGTAATTTTGGTTATCATCAGGCAATGTCACGTCACAACTACAAGTGGGTGGGGTACTTAGGTGATTTTATAAGGGGTGTGGCTAACCAAATGGTTATTCCTCTAATGTCGATTCCACGTGCAGCAAACATCAGTACAGATCAAGAATCGAACCTCACCAGTCTTAAGCAACAAAATTTTTAGCAATTGTTTTTAAAATTATTAGTTACCTTGAATGCCATAAGATTATCTTTTCTTTCTTGTGGACGCCGGTCACCATGGAGACCAAACACATGAATATTCATTAACCATTTTTCCTACACCTAAGGAATGATGTACATTTAGGGGGGGGTTAATGTAATAGACCGCACCTCCTAAAGTTAAGAGATAATTTTCAATGTTATCACAGTCGAGTTTTTGTCCGGCAGAAAATAATAGCTTGATCCATTTTGTGTCTGTAATGGCTTTCACTAAATAGTCCGCTTTTAATAGTTTAACAGCTTCTGAAAGTGATTCTGTTTTAGCAAAAAGAAAAATAAATGTTTTTAAAAGTAAAGATAAACCTGGAGATTGTAGATTAGGTCTGTACGATCTTTAAAATGGACTCCATCAGTCCTGTTTATAAGATATCTCATATAATATATAATTAGTAAGTCAGTCTAAATTTATTACTTTAACTCTTGTCTTAAATTGTACCACGATGAATCTGTAATTGGATCAATATGACAGACCTACACGATTAATATTATTACAAATAAGTATACACACACACACACACACACACACACACACACACACACCACATCACATATGTATCATGTACCACGTGATGAACAGTCTCGGGTACAGTGTCTTGTCCATTGAGATCCACCCATGTTGGAAAATGCATTAACTTCTTCCTATGGCGTTTGTAGCAGTCATGTCAACAAATATAATGTTATCTTACTGCCAACTTCTTTACCTTCAATATTGGGTAAGGTAGCAGAGCATACTTCATCTGTAAACATCACATGACAGTCAGATGATACAGTGTAATGTCACATGATTGACTCACTTGTAATCTTTGACCTTCTGGAGATATTTTAGGTATTTTGGTATAAAAATTTTTGAATGAGTTCACCATATCCTTGTGTTAAAAGACCATCCTGACAACTATACTGACAGCATGTAATGATAATGTTAACTTACAGCCTCATCAAGAATGTAAAATCTAATCTATTATTAAAAAGAACAGCAATAGGAATACAATCTCTAAATTCTTAGTTTACTTACTGCCAGAGAGATCAAGTTTGCCAGTACTAATAAGATCATCTAAGCGTCCAGGTGTGCCTATAACGACATCAACACCTTCTTCGAGACTTCTCATTTGATCTTTTACACTCTCTACTCCCCATAACCAACAGTTCTCTATCACATGACAATCACATGACCATGCAATAAACTATACCTCACTCCAGGAGGTGGAATATATTTCTTGAACTGCTTAATATATATCATGAGTCTGCTGAGCAAGTTCTGTGCAGGCTATATGTAATATGCATGACCACTTAAACAGCCATGTGATAATCATGTGACAAATTACCTCTATTATTATGGCTAAAGGAGTACGACGACTCTTTTTCCAGAGGGTTTAGCAGCTGTAAACAAGATAGATACTGATAGAGACTATATATTATTGGCATACTTGATCTGACTAAGAGATTATCTGATTTATTTAATCCTTTATAATCATCCTATAATAATAGTAGTTTATAAAATAATTAATTAATATTAATAACCTTTGGCGGGAAATTAAATGGAGTATCTCCAAAATTGAATTTCATTTCTGCATTCTACAAGAGCATACCATATAATGTACTACACTAATATTGGATTGCTAACCTTAAGTACAACAGAAGAAAAAAAGTCTCTCCAATAACAGTAGAGGGTATATCAAAGGCTTTACCCAAAAGTTGGTCTGTTCAAAGCAATAAAATATAATGTAATTATGAGAACAATATTACCATTTTTGCTAAAATGTATTTCCCATCATCCAAATTAATGTAACATCCTATAGTGTCATCTTTTCCAAATGGCTGAGAGAGAGAGAAGAGAGAGAGAGAGAGAGAGAGAGAGAGAGAGGAGAGAGAGAGAGAGAGAGAGAGAGAGAGAGAGAGAGAGGAGAGAGAGAGAGAGGAGAGAGAGAGAGAGAGAGAGAGAGGAGAGAGAGAGAAAGAGAGAGAGAGAGAGAGATGAGATCTATAGTGAAGATATCAATACCTGGCCATATTCATCAAACTGATTATTCCAAGATTTCTTTCCAGTTCCACCAAACCCAAACCCAAACTGATCTCGTCCTAATACCTCTTATGAATCTCATTGAACATTAACTAATACAATACTGACCTAATTCCAATGTAGCTGCTTGTGTAGACCATCCCACACGGCATAAACCCTCATCAGTAACAGTAGCCTCATAGTAATATTTCCCTGTATGAACAGAATGATAAATATGTACATGTGTGTGACATGAGTTGTACCTTTATTAATTCCAAATTACACCTACAACCATACCATTGTTTGTGGTCTCTACACTGACAAAGAAGACCATCAGGAGAAATAGCTATCAAAACAGATTATGGTTTAACAATGTTGGGATGCAGGACCTTACCGAAAGCTTCACCTCTATCGTAAGGATTTAATACTATTTTAGCAGGGGCTGGGGGGTGTAGTTAATAGGGACACATCTACATCATAGTATTGTTGTTTACCTTGATTTTTAATGCTAGGGGTTTGGCCCATTTTTGATCTCGAAGAATTTCATATGTAATCTGAATAACAGGCAGTGAGAAGGCCTATTTAAATTAGATAATACATAACCTTGTAGGTAGGTGTGGTCATTTACTAACCCCCGTCTTTCCACTGCCAGTCTCAGCAGCCATGAGTACATCACCGCCTCCTAGAATGAGTGGAATGGCTTCGGCCTGTACATCAGTGGGTAACCTAGCAACAAGAGAGATACTTCCTTGTCTAGGAGAACAAGCTGTAGTTTACTTACAGCCAGTCCTGCTCCTCGATAGCTTGAATAATTTCTGGCATAACGCCAAGTTCTATGAGAACATGATCCAGTAACTGATACAGTAGTCCATTCTTACCTGAAAATGCTGTCATTTTTGTGTGTGCACGTGGCCACTTAAAAAGTACGTTCCTATAATTCCATGCCCTAAGTATGAGTCTGAAGATACTCTATACAGTTAGTATTGGAATCCATATTAGTTGCATACCAGGACAGTAAAAGAATGTAATCATCTGTCTGACCTTTATTGGCACTAACTCATTAAATAACAATTATGGTAACTTGATAAGTGTTCTAGAGTTTGAGTGGGGTATGTCTAAAACCACAGAATCATGAATTATAAAATTATTACTGTTTTGTTAAGTTAAAATTTATTAAAACAATGAGGTGATAATCTGGAGAAGACAAAAATACGCTTATTATTAAATTTATCATAGTAATTGGATCTAGCTCATGAAAGATTGTAATTAAACAAGATGAAATTTTAATACTCAAAATTACTGATGTGGTCCAACATGATTGAAATGATAGATATGTATTCAGAATGAACAACAACAACAACAACAATAATAATAATAATAATAATAATAATAATAATATGAAAATAATTATACTATTTGCTAATAACCATGTACATTTTCAGTATTTTACAAGAAATGATATGAATGAAATGTGATGGGAAAACATCTAAAAAAAACTGCAGATGAAAGAATTTGAACAGCTGGAAAAAAAAATCTAGAAAGAATAAGGTCCTTATGTAAATGGCTAAGTCATGTTTTTGATGTATTGAAGAGTGAGTAAAACGTCTGATTTCTTCAGTTGGGTAGTGAGGCAATTAAGAGACCAACGACAGCAGAAAAGAAGAAAGTTTTTAAAAAATCTAGCAGTGTGGAGCATATCTTGTCATGGGTTGCAGATAAGAATTAGAAGGGAGAGAGAAATGTCCTGGTCCGGCTGCTGCTGTTGGACTTTGGTGATTAACAATACCCATAGCAGCAAAAGGAGAATCAGTTGGATATGAGCTGTGTAGACCAGTAGGAGTTGGACAACTTGTAGGAACGTGTACAGGTTGAGTGGGTGAAGGAGGAGAGGGAATGGAATGCAGGAGGAGAGAACGAGTCAACTGGTGAGCTGGTCCAACTATCGTTACCAGTAGATGGATGGCTTTTGTCCCAGTGATAATTTTCTGGGACTCATGGGAGGAGATTTAGAATTGTCTGTGTTTTTGGGACTGCAGGCTCCTTTGCTATCGCTAGGTGTTGGGGAAGATGCAGAGCTGTCTTGTTCCTCTGATCCATCTTTGCCATCTTTCTGAGCTGCAGCAGCTGCCTTTCTCAGCCTTTCTCCATTTTGCTCTTCGATTTTGAAACCAAACCTATATAATCAAGATAGAAACAATTAAAATATGTTACATTAAATATTTTTTGTCTCTTTACCTGAACTCTTGCTTCTGTTAAATTGATTTTCATTGCCAACTCTTCTCGCATAAACACATCGGGGATAGCGTGTCTTTTCAAAAGCTTTCTCCAGTTCTTCAAGTTGATGGCTAGTGAAATTAGTTCGATGACGGCGTTGCTTGCCCTTTCTGTACTGGTCAGATCGTCCAATGGACATAGAGGATGGCATTGGTCCAGCTGGGTGATGAAGATACATACAGTGTGAGTATTAGGAGCATGGACTGTAGCCAAAGAAGTTGGATCTGCAAGGGAAAAAGGAAACATTCAGTAAAAACTAGGTTTGCAAAACTAACAAAAATGATTTTATACTTATAAAAACATAGTTACGTAAAACTCACCTCAAGGTAGTAGGCCTGCATGTGCTGTTGGACTGTAGACCAAATGTGGGTTGATCTGAGAGAAATGGTGAGAACCTGTCGACATGACTGGTCCTGTACCACACGAATTAGGCATAGAGAGCCCAAGAGTTGCAGCTACTGCGGGTTTCTGTTCCATCATAGGCATATCATAACCAGGTGGACTGGCCAACGAGCCTGGTGAGTCCAAGCTGTAATGGCGGCCTCCAAACTTTCCACTGCCTGCCATAGGGAACCGATAGTCGGATGGGTGAACAATCAAGACACTACTGTTCTGCATAGAGACAGAAGTTGAAGGTGGTTGCACGCAGTGAGGATCCAGAGTCAAGAAGATCTTAAAAGAAGGTAAAATATTAACGTCCAAGAGAAAAAAACCAATTTACACAGCGATGTGCAAATTAGTGACAAGAAGCTGTTGATTGCTGTGTAGCAGGTAAACTTAGCTCGTTTACAACAGGTCTGCTTTTCTCTATTGGACAGTGGACTCTTGCAAACAATACTCGAGGATAAAGGAGAACGTGTCCTTTTTTATACATCTACTGCGCCGTGGTCCAATTAATAAATTAGGGGCTGAGGTATCGTATGCTGTGTAAACTGTTTTAATTAGAAGCTTAAATTTGCAGCTCATATCTAAGAAAAAAATCTACCAATTAAATTGGTTCACAATAGTTTCTACAAAAAGAGACTACGTTAATAATTTGTTGCCTGAAAGAAGTTATTATGTTCTCAAAAAAGGAAAAAAAATTATTGTAATAATCACCAATTATAATATTGATAATAATAACAACAAAAAAAAGGATTTTCAATACTGAAAGCTTCCTGTGAGAATGTTAAATGACAAGTAAACACAGTATACTAGTGGGTGTGTGGGAACAAGGATGGGTCATTGTATTATTTTAAATATTGTAGTTTTAGGAAAAATATTACACAGTATGGTTCATAGAAAAACCTCGAGTTCATAGCGAAGATAGAGATTAAGTTCATCATTCTCGATCCTGGGATAACCCATTACTAAAGCATCCTAAAAGAAAAAAAAAACAAACATAGTCAAAAGGATAGAGCAATTATGATCAACTATATATTATTAATGTAACCATTCCTAGCTTTCTAGGAATTGTAAAGTAGTGAAGTCAAAATCCTACCACAAAATGAGAATATTCCAAACAATTAACAACTGATAATCCTAAACCCAATAATACTTAAACTTTAATTGTTTACCTGTGAACCAATATAAAGACTATTGTAAACCTTCCAATAAACCTCCCTTACTCTACGAGCTGGATGAAACAGACCCCTATGGGGGAGAGAGAGAGAGGGAGAGAGAGAGAGAGAGAGATGAGATAGAGAGAGAGAGAGAGAGAGAGAGAGAGGAGTTAGAGAGAGAGAGACAAAGACAGAGAAGTCTAATAAGAATATGAAAGATATTTGGTCTAACTCAATTATCACCAATATCCAGCACTGCTAACCCAAACTAGAGAAATGTGTTAAATATTAATAACTAGATACAAAAGATTAAACAATTCTAGAGAGAACTGCTTAAAACTATCAAATCCCATACATATATTCTCTAACCCTGACACGAACAACTGTGTAGTAATAGTAGGAAAGCAACCACTCAAGTTGTAATTGAGTACTCCTACAACTACTAAGTCATGATATGGTTTACTTTAATACATAGTACTATATTGTCTATTATAACCACATAGCTTGTTGCATGCCTGCATACCTGTAGAGTATACAGCAACAACCTTGTAGGTCCAATAGATACTCTAAAAACCATCTACTGCATCGTGAAATGATTGCATCATGTGAGGTGCGTTTTCAAATATATTTGGCCAGCACATAGTTCATAAGATGAACAAGTCCATCATCACACCCAAATCCATGTACTCCTAAAGCCATGTGTTTGACAGCCCAACAGGCAGTCTGACGATGCACTAAGTCCCTGCAAGGAAGGAAAAATGGAGAGAAAGCATGAGAAGAATGTACATACAGCGCCAGATGCTAGATCAGAAGATAACCCTTAGATGGTTTCTCTCCCAGTGTTATGAAACCTGAGTGATGAGTTAACTAACTGTATAATACCTCTATTGACTGTTGACAATAAAATTAGTGACATTAGATATAGTAAGTAGTTAACTATCATCAACCATTACAGTAAACTTAATAGGTATGGTTCAATTAGAGCTGGTACAAACATTACTTATTAGTAGAGGTCAAAATATCATAATGAAAACATTGTGAGTAATGTGTGGTGTGTGTGTGTGTGGCGTGTGAGAGAGAGAGATGGGAGTGTATACTTCTTTAGAATATGAAAAAGAAACCAGATTAGTCAGGATGTACACAAAACATATAAATGTCTTACATGTTTGATGAACTAGAATACAAACTGTAATATGGTACTAACAATAACTGAAGTAAAGTTTCTGAACATCATTAAATTAAGGACATCACTAATTCAATTAACAAGTGAAATTGCTAATGTATGAACAAAATAACAACAACAACAAGTGTAGGCTTTATCTCCTTCATCACACGTATTACCATACAGGTGAATGGTCCCTTAGTGGCCCTGAATCACATAGTGTATATCAAATATTATATACATACAGTAGTTATATCGCATTATCTAATGAAATGTCTAAGAATTCCATGCTTCCCCAACTCAAGCCATATCTTCGTTTCAACAGATCAAGAGAGAGCAGGGCAGTTGTCTTTGAGAAGGCTTCTAAAGACTTACTCTATGATGCTGCCCACCAGTTGAAGTCAGGGATGGTAGATGATGATGGCTTTTTAAATGTCTATTGATCATTGGCTTCACAACTATTAACAGTCGTTGTTTATAATCCCAAACTTCTTTGATAACTAAGGCTAGTCAAAGATGTCAAAAGACTTACTAAGAACAGGACTGTATCAATATTGTTCACTGTTAGTGGATGTATAATTCCAGTTGAGTGGTTAAAGTGAACTGCTTCATTAGGTGTATATATCAAAACATGCATACATATCCACTTTAATTCCATGTATTCATATTACCCATATTATAATATGTCCATCCTATACGTATCTATTATAACATCATGCATCTATTCTATACTTTATTCAACACTGTGTGTTTGCCCCAAAGCAACAACCATACTAACCTGTCCATTAGAGCATCTTTCCAATAATGGGATGGACAGCATAAATGTAGTCTTTTCCCATCTCCCCAATGTATTCAAAGAGAAAAAGATAATGATTTCAGCACGCCATTTTGCACATTCAATTCAGGGACACGATACTCGTTCATCAAAGCAGGGTAACACAGTAAATGGAGCACACGTTTCTGCAACAATAGCAATCGCCACAGTTGTACAGACACGATTTTGACGTTCTTGAACTTTGAGATTATTAAGTAATGTTGCCAGAACATCTTGAGGACTAAACAATAATAGAAAAAAAATTTTGAATATTAATTTTCTACAATTAGTAAATGGAGGATGTATGAATAAGGCTAAGATGACACTTTACAAGTTAAAGTTTCCCATCATTTTAAAAACCACATACTTTCAGTTAGTATCAAGACAATAATATTAACACACGGTAACACGAAACTTCTCCAAATTCAAATTAGCCACGTTTTCCAAAACTGATTAAAAATCTGTCAGCTTACCCGATGGCTTTAGCATATGTATCCAAAAGTATTAACAGTAGCACGACGGATTGCTTTCTTGTGAGACCTTTAACAACTCTAGCAGCTCCAAACAGATTCTCATCCATTCTTTAGCAGGAACAAATTCTGCTCCTCGATCAGCAATACGTCCAACTAAATCTATACAATTCTCTTGAACTTTTTCATGTCTATAAAAGTAAATTAGAAAACCACAGTTATTCCTAGCTATAATGGATACCAGTCATTGACAGGAGAGGCCAACAACACATATCAGGGTCAGGCCTATTAGAAGTATTAGGGATTCAACAACCTCAACTAAAGTTACTGGTTTACATAAAACATCAAATGAGACTGCTATCACAACTGAGAACAGACACAATCATTCATTCCAATTCTAGAGTATTGATTCTCCTCCCACACCTTGCACTATTCTCACTCACTCTCTTTCTTCTTCTAATAAACAACAATAAGACATTACAACTGAGCTTATCAACATAATATAATATATAATTAATATAGAATACTAGAGTACTAGAGTATGCTATGTCATGTTAATAGTAAAGATAGAATAGCAATACTATTTATAGTTAGCAATAATTGTAGCAATTCTCTACAAACACACACACATACTACACACACACAACACACACATACTACACACACACACACACACACACACACACACACACACACCACACACACCACACATAATGAGCTCAGAGGAGGTGAATTTTTTTTTATTAATTACACATATCATACAATTTATTATTATAATATAATCAAAACAATACAGGTAAAGTTAATAACAAGTTATTAATTAAACAAATTAGGATCACTAAACCTCTTTAATACAAGGTAAACATAACCATCATATATTATGTGTTCTCTATCTATTATCAAACACTGATGAATTACTCATTAAACTCCTTAGGGATAATTAACTTAACATGCCAAAACCAAAGACCATAAGTGATTTTCCTGCTATAACTTGGTGAATGCCAACCTGTTGAATAAGTGAGTTTATTGCTATAACAATGCCAAACACTAATGGTTTAAACTGATTAATTCATTATATGAATTTGCTGACTTAGCAGACATGCCATAGGAATGTGTGTGTTTACAAGACTGAATAGAACAGACTAACTCATATTGCCGCAATGCCAAAGTGGCCACGTATTCAAGTCTAAACAGCTCTCCAATGACCCTCTGGCTTCACTAAAAGCCATATAGTTTCATACGAGAGAAGAGGCTATATACTAAGCACTAAGAGTGTCAAGTGACATGTGGTTTTTAGGTATCAACTCAACCACAGTCTAGACTCAACTCAACATACAATTATCATTTGACCAATGTTTGTTTGGTACCACCTGTCCATAAAAATAGGTATTTCGCTATTTGAAAGCTATGTCCATCTCTGACTGAAATTAAAAGTAATACTACAAAACATACTATATTATATACCATCTTAAATCCCGTGATAAATCTTAAATCGTTTACATATCACCATGATTGGTCTTACCCATTACTAGTAACTACTCTTATTTCATCCTCCTTAGTTTCTGTTAGCATGTCTCTATCAACACTATGTACTAAACTCTAGGGAATACTTAATATGTCAAATGAAACTAGTCTAACTGAACTGTACTATCTAAACAGAGAGTAACTGAGCACTTACGATGCCATACCACATCCCACACAAATGAGAACCCCCCAACATCGGTTCTGTTTACTAAGAAAAAAGTGAATTAATCTATTGGGATTTAAATAAGGCACACGTTAGTTACAATGGAGAGTATAAACTATGAAATATAGCTTGTTTAGTGACAAGATCAGCAGTTTTAACTAATTTGATGCTCCATTAGTTAACAGACAATTATTAGAGATATTTGCTACTGTATGTAATGAGTGTAGAGAGAATGTGAGAGTCTAAGGGAAGTAAAGGAATGTAATATGAAACCAACATTATTATCTCATATAAGATATATAATATACCGGACCACACAAGAGTTGCATTTGATGACTACAAGGTCATCAAATGCTTGAATAGACATTGCTGGGTGTATTTCCTTCCAAATACCTGGGAAAGAAATCCATTAAAAGAACATATTAATAATTATAGCTCCTTTATGGGAGTAATAGCAAATTAATTAGATTAGAAGACAACAAATCATAAATTAATAAGGTAACATATTACAATAATGTAAAAAAACAATAAACAAGTGTATTATGCCAAGAATTGGAGTCAACTCTGTTTTGAAGAGGGTTCAGTTGATGCACACTAGAAACGTCATGATAATATGCTGGCCCGCTCAATATTTGCTAGATTAAATTGTACTCATTATGGTCACTATAATATAATTAAACTGGTCAAGAATGTACTCAATATCTGCTTACTGTCTGAGACAGAAAGGTAGTCACAACCTACACCATCTAGTTAACGAAAACAAGTTTGCAGACCCACAAAACACGACTGCAAAACTTGTACATTGGAATTTTCATATGGGACATTGAATTAACAACACACTCTACGTTCAAAATACTTGTTCTAGTCCCATACTAATACTTTGGTATGGGATTCAACCTCTATATTGAGTAATTAAGAACAATTTCTAATGTGTCACTATAGAAATGGATTAAAGATATAGTCATAATAAGTACAATTGTATGGATGATACAAAAATGCTAAGTTTACCCTCAAGGCATAGTAACTAGTCTACTGGACTAGTTAGTGGGTAATGAGATCATCTGCATTTCTACTTACCATTTTGCATATAGAACTTATTCCAAAGGTTTAAGTACAAGTGAATAGTATCAATATTGCAGACTGAGTGGGCGGGGCAGCTGATAACTTGAGATGTGTGTTTCAATAATTGAATAATATACTAAGTTGTTATTGTTGCCACTCACACTCTCTGATACCATATGGATACATTGTGTACTATAATGTTGATGGATCCATAACAGCTACATTCCTTACCCACTCAATCAAACAAAACTGTTTATTAGAGGAGAGATAGATAGGGATACACTAGATCTGTCCATTGAAGGACAGTAGGTGGGGTGGTCAGGACAATAACAAACATGTATGTATGTATTTATAGCGAGAGGTAATTTGCCATATAAAGTTTTAAAAACTAGCTACTATGTTGTACCCACAAGTTAGACAAAATACAAACTTGGAGTGAGTAGTTGTGACATTGTTACAAGAGAGAGAGGGGGAAGGGAGTGGTCCAAGGGAGAGTGTTTACTCAATGAATGTTGTCATTAGAAATTCTTACCTGTTTTTTAAAATGGGTGTAAGACGTGGAAGGAGATCTTTAATGGGTGGAGTCATTTTTGTCATACCAATGACATTGACGATAGCCTAAAGGAGGGAAAGATTGTTTAATAAATTAAATATGACAATTAAAAGTGAGTATTATTTCACAGCTAAAATTATCAGAACATTCAACTATACATGTACATGTATAGTTAAGTTACTGTCATATCTTTTTACTCCAACTATAAGACAGTGGGACAGTACCCACTACTGACAGTAAGAGGTAGTAAAAGAGACCACACTTTGCAGCTGATCCAAACTTCCAGACACTAGTAAGATACTGGATGTGATATCATTACACAGAGAGGATTCTAGGAACACACATGTGTATTGTAGAAGTCGCATAGGTCATTCTTACTTTTGTGTCCGAAAAAAGGCAAAGCTCAAAAACTATTTTTCTTAACTAGTTATAAGTACTGTTTGTAAATATATTATAACCTTAGTCCACCTAGTATACTGCCCAATACTTCAGGATACTCTTCACCAAGATACTCATAAAGAACTACTCCGAGATGACCCAGTAGCTTCTCCTGATGAGAGACAAAGATATTATAACTTTGATAGATTATGGAGTAAAAGATTTACAATAATTAATTAAATTTACTTTATTTTTGATGTGTTCTCTTAACACCAAACATTCTTACCACAATATCATCAAAATAGAATTTTAAGTGATCAGTATGTGTACATGTATGATTAACAAAACCCCAACAATGTTAAAACAACAATACTAACAAAGGATTTTTAACAAAACATAACAATTCAATAATAAAAAACCCTATTTTAAAGTGCTATTAAGACCCTATATGAAAGTGCTATTAAGACCTTATATTTAAGTGCTATTTAAGACCCTATATTAAAGTGCTATTAAGACTCTATATTAAAGTGCTATTAAGACCCTATATGAAAGTGCTATTAAGACCCTATATTAAAGTGCTATTAAGACCCTATATTAAAGTGCTATTAAGACTCTATATTAAAGTGCTATTAAGACCCTATATTAAAAGTGCTATTAAGACTCTATATTAAAGTGTTATTAAGACCCTATATGTAGCAGCACATACTAATGTTGTTAATAGAACACAAAGTTACAATTGCTTATTACAATTAAGCTTAAAATTGAAATTATTAATGCAAAAACTAATTATTTACACTTTAGTTAACAAAACTATAAACTAAAAGTGATAACTACATAACAAACTACAATATAAAGAGAACTGAAAATCACAACTAGAATATCTAATACATCCTTATAAATCACTTTGTTTCCAAAACAAATAACAACACTCTCTTTCTCTTTCTCTCCATACTGACAGGTAACATGATAAGTTGGTATGTAAATTGATCTTACTAATATCATATGTAATTGTGAGTAACTATTGCCACTAGATACTTATGATGATGATGAAGTCATCTAACTACACAACTAAAGAGTAATACTCAGTGGAATAAAGACATTGCTACTGTTAATAAGTTTCTTTAGTTATTACCATAGATTCATTAAATAGTTGAAATATAGAGAGGGTGGTACAATTTAAACACAACAAAACTAGGCCAATCTATTGTGGATATTTGTTAACAAATTAATTAGTAGTGATTATATAAGGCTTAATGTGGTCACAAGCAGTATGTCAGTGTCTGGTTGTAGAAACCACATCACAAAGAAAAACTTAGACATGCCCAGATGAGACATAGAAAGAGAGGCAGGGTTTAAAAGAAGTTCAACACTTACCCACTGTTTTGGGTTACAAGGAGCAGAATATACCCAAACAACACACAACCACTGTTGTTAAGACAAAGGAGCCACATGACAAATGTCGAATGGCTCCAAAAAATCATAGCGTCTAGAGACTACATTGAATCTCTGAAATGTCAATCTGTGAGTTGTAGTAGAACAGTTGATTACTCATGAGAAAAGGGAGGCAGGCCAGGCCACAGGGTACATTTTATGGTACAATATTGTGTGTGAATGTATGAGGGAGTCTAGGTTATATATCAGGGTTACAATGACAAACGAAAAACTATGGCTTGGAGACTAATATATAATATTACTATGCCTCATTGTGGCAGTCTCTCACTCCATCTCCTTTTACTTGAGAGAACGCAATAAAATGAAAACAATTCACACAACAGACAGAAACCCTGGTATGACTGCACATGGAGAACAGGTGTGGATTCCAAGGATATCAAGATAAGGTAAGTGATGGTTACACAGTTCTCCAATGGTATGTTATGCTAATGTAGGAATGCATCACTGAACACAGATAAACAATCCTAAAAAAAGACTAAGGAAATGCTCGCTACTGGAAAACTTAGTGTCAATATAAGATTAGGCCACAATAAACATGTCCCAACAGTTTACAATACTACATTAAGTGTGATTAAATACTCCAATAATATATGGACAACATGTGTACAAACACTATAGTGAGTATGTAAATAGTAAGTAGAGTGATTTATAATAATGGTTGAATTTAATAAAGTAATCTAAACGTGTACACAACTAAATTAGGTGTGTATACTTGCTACAACTTCTTAGGATTGTCTTTAAAAAATGCTTATTGCAAAGAAAAAGAAGGAGTAAGTTTATTCCAAATATGGACGCAATGGTGTACTTCTAACATGACAACAACATAACAACAAAACAATACTAAATAGGAGTTAGAGGTTCAAGACGAGATTAATGATTTTAAAAAAACGAACACATTGAATTAACTCACCTCTCCCACAAGTATGCGTTTTACACTGGCAATTCTTGAAATAAGATCAGCTGCTTGTTGACGTACATTTAGCAGCCCTTGTTGTTAAGACGCCACAATATAGTACCACAAATCTGAGGTAAATATGGTTTGACCCTCATTCCAAGGGAATTAACTACCACACCAAACCCATTAAGCATGAAACCAATCCTACAGAGAGAGAGTGAAGATGGGAAGGAGAGAGGAAGGCAGAGAAGAGGGAGAATAATGATAGTACAATTTGAATATAAATTTCATACTTCATTGTTGTTTGTTCTTGAAAGGCATACAAATACCACAATAATTGTTCTTCTAATCGAGCATCAATGTTCAGCTGCACCAAGGTTACACATTACCTACAATGTAAGAGAGAGAGAACAAGTTTAACTTTAGAGTTTATTATTGGCTAGCAAACTTTAAAAGATCATTGTTATCTCTTCTTTATAATCAATACATACAGTATAATATTAATATACTTTAAATTACATATAATCTATATACTAGTCCTCCCCTCCATAGATATGTTTTTATCAAACACTATACAACATAACTACTCTTAACAGTGATCATTAGTACATAATGTATGAACTATATTTAAACCCATCACATTCTTGACTTATATCCCATGACTAGTAACAGCTAGCACTAATAGAATTTCTTTCTAAGAAAAAGAACTATCCAAGATTGAATCACAAAGTTGTATTATTGAACTAGAGTTAGTTCCCATAGCAAAATTACTCGAGTGTTATTACTATCGAGGCCAGAACCAAATATATTGAGTATTAAAGCGAGTTTAAAAAAAAGAGACTAACTCATTTAGATGGTAATTTAATGTGTATGTAAAAATCAAATTATAATCTCATTATGTATACAAACTATTTGGCCTTTATTGTAGCACAGGAGGACAAAACAAACAATACTATTACATATTACTACTGTATTCCATATTTAATAAAAATATTATAGGAGTAAACATGTCTTTAATAGTACATTTTATCCCAATACTACAGTCAATATCACACCACACAATGATTGTACACTAGAAATATAGTATATCTTTGTGATGTAAATTAACAAATTAATGATACATATTTATGGTATGAGTTTCATGGATGAATACCAATAAATACAACCAATTGTAACCTATTACTTAGTAAAACCATAGATATCGATTACATGTATTATTACATCTATTATTAACATGTACAATTACATGTAATATATATAGGTCATCGTTATGTCTGTCTTTATTAACAAAAGGTCAGTACTCTCCCAATAGTAACAATTTGGTTACTATGCCAACAGACATCTAGAATGCTCAAACACATCTAGTCACACTTCATTTAGACATGGCAAACAGAGCGAATATAATCCCCTCAAGGAAAGATTATGACTTATGTTGATGAGCCCATAGTACATGTTTGAGACGCCATGAGTACATGTTTTGGGTAATAAATACTATGGAAGACCTCAAGACTAAAGTAGATAAGATATTGCCAACAACTCATGATATTAAAAAGGGGTTATTAATGTAGAGTAATAAAAAGGAAAGAACGTTTTTATGTAAAACTTATTATAAATAATGGGTGTTGTCCACAGAGTATATAAATTCTATAAAATAGAGAAGTAATAAACCGATGGGTTGGTCCCCTATAAAGAAGCCTTGATGAAAGTGACTTAGACTACTTCAATAGGGAAAGATGTCATAAATCTATTATTACTGTAATACAATAAAGCCACTGTTATTAATCTAATCTATAACAGGGCCAACATTGTTAATCTAATATAATAAATCCTATTATTATTAATCATAATGTTTTATTAATAGTCAGATTATCACAGTGGACAGCAATCCATCAACCAATCATAACTACATTAATACACATGTTTAATGATATTATCCAATGGGATACATGTCTGTCTCTGTTACCCATAATGACACCAAACTATGTTATACAATCACAACATTGGGTAACTCTAAAAAAACCCCCCAACCCTGTCTCGATTGTAGCGCCAACAGATGTCTAACTCATGAATATTATTGACATCGTGGAATTGGGATAGAGTGGAGTGGTTCGGTGTAACCACAAAGACTTGAAGTGGGCACTAGGGACACATCTTTCAAAAATGTGTGTAGAGTAAGTAGAGACTAGTAGCAATCAAAAACATGATGGTTGACTTAGGTGGACCATTAAATATGCATTACAGATTGTGAGTTACATAACGAAATCCTTTTACTACTTACAAATATAATTGTACTATATTAAATAGATAGAACTTACTAATATGGTATGTATTACAAATGTTAATTAAATGTTACTATGAAAATGATTTACTAAAAATTGTTGTCATATCACAGTCCATAGTAGGAACACACAAGGTAATAACAAAAAGAGTTACAAGTGCAAAAACTAATTCTAAAGGATGAAACTGCTTACAATAAAAGGCTTACATCAAAGAGTTGATTATTAATTTACCCAGCAATATACACAATATTTTTTTTTATGTCGTATCAATATAGTTTGATAAGCTGTGTGTTTTTCTGTAACATATCTCAAGCCAAAGCATTGAATTAAGTGTAAAACAAATACACTAACTGTTTGAACACAGAGAACCATTATTAAATACCATAATAGGAGGATTAAGAAATACAGTAGAGAGGGTCTTAGTTCTGAGAGAACGGGATACAACATGTCATTGTGTATTGGCAAATAAAACAAACTAGACCCAACATAACAGCTAACGGACATTATGGAAAACTCAGCTGGCAATCAAGAGAGGTACAAAGTATTTTGTACACTGTGTGCTTTTAGTCAAACTTAGTAGGTCTAACTCCAGGGCATACAAACAACTCATGACAGGTTTCTGTTGATTCTGGAAGTAAATGTAATGTATAGTGTATCCAAGAGATGTGTGATTAGATCTCAATTAACACTGATGGGTTTGACATATGTGGGATGGACCATTTTGTGCCTTGTATGGAGGGAGGAAAGAGCCTCAAGCAATAGAAACAGACCGTGGGTAAACACAATACAGGTATCGCGTAAACACGAACAGTTACAAAGAGAACCAAAACAATTTTTTGTCAAAGAGGACAAAGTTATTTTATAGTTTGATTGTGTTGGATTGTAAACAACTGATATTTATGATGATACTATAACTTACAAGAGTACTTTCAAATCATGTGACATGTACAAATGATAAATATTGGAACATTTAAAAACAAAAGACCACACATGTTAAGTATATCCTAGTACTGTGTACAAGTTAAAAATAAACACACAATATTACATTACTACAAAATTTTTTTAGACTTTTAAAACTTACACTACTTGAAAATCAATAGCAGTTATCTCATAACACACAATATAAATAATGTTATAGCTTCTACTGCTTAGTTTAAGCAACACACACACACACAAACCAAAACACAAAACACACACATATGTTAGATTTTTAGTATGTTTTATATCTATTCACTGGAGAACAGAAGTTTACAACAGGATACCAAACAGGTTACAACCTGTTACAATCAAGACATAACAAAATTACTACCCAACGGGTGGGAGACAATGAGATCATATTTCCTCCATGCAACAAAAGCAGGGGAAACCTAACTATACACACACACACACCACTATTCAAAAAATAAGAACATCTCTATTAATCTTTGACGAGAGGCATAATTATTCCTCCGTATTGGCTCGGCCACCTCAAGTGGTCAACCACTTGTGAGAAAAGAAAGAATATCATTCAACAGTCACTGTCTTACTTGGTATGGGTTACTCAGGCTCAATCAGTTCTCAAAGTTGGGGGAGTATATATTGACGGTCAAAATAATAGTATGTATTTTTAGCAAAATCTACCTAATGATTACTGCTCTACGTAAGGTAATATCACAGACTATCACTGATTGCTATGCAATAATATGTGTCTTACTTTTTCAAACACAGTCCATGGACCACCCCATTTACGGCATGGTCATTATCGTCTTTTAAATCTGCCACAATACGACTGGACCTATCTCAGCTCCACCTACTTTAATTGGAAATTTCAACGGTAGTAGCTACCAACTAAAAGAACTTTATGTATACCATGGTGTGCAATGTTTGTTCTATATTTTACCTGTCTGAATTTCTACGATCCATGGCCATTCTCTGATTCCAAAATTGCTTGTGAAAAAGTGAGGTAATACTTCCTCTCTGCAGTATAATGAAATCTCAACAACACTCTCCCAAACTGTGTCGCATACTTGTTTTTACCACCTGGAGGGACAAGACAAGAGACGAGAGCTTGAGAGAGAGAGAGAGAGAGAGAAAACAAAGATTTGTCTAATAAAACATTCAGACATAGTAAACTCCAGCTAGTTCACTACACTGATGATGTGGGTTACACACGAAGTTGTTGTTTTCGGTCAAATAGGTTTATCATATGACATTTGTTTCCTCTTTGCTCGGTGGCATACCCAAGTTGTGTCTGCAGCTGAACAGATCATAGTTCACTACACTGGCCCCAAAGTCTCTGTTACTTAAATTTCAACTACGAGTAGTCACAGGACGACACAAAAACAACCTTCTATAGTTTATTTATTGATATCTTTTTAACAATACACACTAATATAACATGAATAACATCTGGCTAGCCGGTGAAGGGACTTATATAATGTGGAGTCATTCGCCAGGTAGGAGATTGTATTGATAATGTATATCCGGATCTATTAGTATAATTAATTTTTTAATACTTTACTTTTAAAACTATATTTTTTTCATTTCTTCATCAGGACATCTGAAAATGTGATAGGATCAAGATCAACCATTACTTCTTGAGTACTATCGAAAGGCCATTTCTGAGTCCAGTTAATGGTATCAGAGATAACCAATGGGCTTTAAGGGGAAGCTGCCAAACCCTAAAAGGATCGAAATTGATGTAAAGATTAGCTAATAAAATAAACAAATATTTTTTGCAATGATATATAAACAGATAGAATAGAAACGTACTTTAATTACCTTTCCTTTCCTGGTGGTCCAAATTTCCAGTCCATAAGGGTACCAGTACAGAATCAAATGATTCTATTCCATAGGGTGTGGCTGCTTCAGCTAATGCTGCAACAAACCCAAGGCAGTAATAGTGCGCACTTTTTGGTGTTAGTCTTTTTCAAGCCATTTTCAATAATTTCCACTAATGATCGAAGGTGAGGTAGAACAGCACAGCGCCATTAAGATAGCAATTGTGTGTACAATCTTGATACCAGTGTGTGACGAGCGCTGCCATGATTTTTTTACTACGACACGAGACAGCTTGAGAAATGGTAAAAGAGAAGGAATACCCAATGCAGAGGCTACAAACAGCAAAAGCTCTGTGTGTGTTGTGTGCGTGCGTGGTGTGTGTGTGTGTGTTTGAGTGCATATGTGTGTGTGTGCGAAAGAGAGGAAGGAAAGGGAGGGAGACGAGAGGAATCCGTAATAGTATAAAACAAACAACACACTAATAAAACCAAATATATTAGCAGTGATGGCGCCAGACAAAGATTACTCCAATCATTCCTACGCCAAATCTTGATCCAATTATTAATACACTAATCATTATTAAAGTAACACTAATGAGCCAAGCAATGAGCATGTTAAAATTCCAGTATCTCAGCCACAAGCACCACGGGACTCTACTCATTAGTCTGTAATGGTTTTAAGAATCTAATTAGACTAATTAAACTAATTAGAAGTAATTCATTCATCAGCATCAGACAATACTATAGTAAATAAATGACTTCATTTACATACTGATCGGGTATTGTCTCATTATGTCTGGTGAAACTTTAAAGAAGGCTAGGGAAGTTCACCTGTGGTTGTGTACTGCATAACAATTAGGATACCATTTTAGGCAATTACATGTAATGCATTTCTGTAATAAACAAAACATTCCGCTACCTCTAAAAGTAGCAACAAGGATTACGCGGACATTATTTAAGAATGATTGAAATAGAATTGATGAGCCATAGTTAATAGAGGACTGTAACGTTACTGTTATACTTAGTATCATAATATTATAGTTCAGTATACCAACACTGCATATTGTTAGTGTTAAAATAGATTAGTATATTTCAGTATTACTCTTTCCTTACCTTTGCTGTTGTGTTCCTGACATATTCGTCCATGTTATCAATAATCTGGTCTCATTGTTGATATCATGGTAGCCCAGACCCAGCTGCTTTAGCTAAAGTTAATAATGATCTCTCTCTCCTTCAAACACGAGCATAATAGTCCTCATCAATCAACAAAGGCTCTATCACAACCAGGATCTGTTAAAAGAAATGTTAATTATAATTTAAAATGTATAGAATATCTCTTTTTTTAAAAATTGAATTCCCCAAGTCTTACAGTTAAGGAACATAGTATCATCTTTGTTATACTTCACTATTAATAATATAATTTAACGTTTGATTAAAGTTATTGAATTTGTCGATTAAGTGAGAGAATTTCTTTAACAATAATTACAACCTTATCTAGACTATATATCATAAATTAACTATACTAGTAACATCTAATTAAAGGGGTGTGGTCTGCATTTACCTTGTGCAACATATGGTCGAACCAAATCGTCCAATTTGTAGGAGAACACGATCAATAAACTTTTAACTAAGAGATGACGCTTCCTAAGAACAAAACAAGTAAAGGATATTATTGTAGAGGATTTCTAGCTGAAAAACAAGAAGTAATCTTGGAATAAAGATAACATTACTAATATAATTAGTTATCTATAGTTCTTTGTCACTAACACACATTAAAGCAATCAAAGGAAATCATATCATATTGCGTCATATAGAGTATATTTCCGAGAAACTAGGAAGATATATTACTTAACTATCAAACCGACACATGAAGTGTTACATCATCCTGTAACACTACTTTATTGTAAGTAATTTATCGGTGGGTATTACCATACAAAATTTGATCTATATTGGATATCAGACTCTCTTACACTTACAGCTGGAGAGACAGCTAAAAAATTTAAATTCTATAGTGCAACTTTTCCAACCCTAAATGTGGCAGGGAAATAATAACATAACTTTGTTTGGAATATTTCAAGCCAATGGACAACCTAGTTATAAAAATAGTTTATAAACTAGTTTGTATATGTATTATAGCACGTTGAATGATACCTAATAAAACTCAACAAAAATGACTATCATTTTAAAGGCAGCTGCCAAAAAGACCCCTAACACATCTACACTAACCCTCAAACAAAAGCAACCCATAGCAACGCCAGAGAAGCATTACAAGGTTGATAAGAATATCAAAAGAAAATCCTCACTTTAACGACAACAGATGAAGCCAATAGCAGTCAATCTCATATATGGAGAAAGGTATTAGAAAGAATGACATGTCATTTCATAACAGATAAACGATGTATAAGACCATTAGAAAACACCTGTTAACCTCAACTTGGCACACAAGATAATACATTATGTAATACATGCTGTATGTAACATAAAACATATTATATACTGCTGTATTGCTGTATGTAAAACTTGTTATTAGATCATGTTTCTGGGTTGCCAAGGAGACATCTTAACAAATAACATGATAATCTAATTTTGACGTATTATTTAACAAGATTTATTATAAATTAATTAGTGGGTGGAGGCTATTCATTAACACAGTCAATTTAAATCATTAAAATTAAGATATTTAACCTTATAGGTCAAAGGTCAAGTGAACTTTTAAAGTCTACATTGAAATACCCCAATATACTAAAATATACAAACCACAATTACTAATAATATACTGACCAAGTATGTTGAAATATACAAGAGATATTACCTGATCTTCTAAAGTGGGGGGACATAAGAAGAGGCAGATCTGATTAAAGAGAGATCAGCTCCAAATTCACGCGCTTTATCAGTAATTTTACGAAGAGCCGACTAAGGAAAAAACAAAGTCAAAGTTGCCTATTATGATTAACCACACCCACTTTTCTCATGGGCGGAGTCACCATTTTTGATCTTTAATAGGCATTCCATAATATTCTCTTCTTTCCTTCTTCAGATGCTAGACTATCTTCGTCAATATCTTCCAACAATTTACTAAAAATATTGTGTGTCCTCAATTTCATGTATGGCATATTAGCTCCAGCTGGTTGAAGAGACTCAACCACTTTGACCTAGTTATAAATCCAGAGTATACAGAGGTGCACAAAAATATTTTATTACTTGTTCTCTTCAACTGAAGTGTGAAAGCCACTCATTCCCATTGGAGTGGGCGTGGCAGTTAGTTTACGAGCTGGAGTACGAATAGGTTGATAACCAGAGGAGGTGCCAAGATCTATATTGCAAGAAAGATTTTGAAAAAACACCTAAATAATGTGTTACTTTGTATCCATCTTGAGGAAAAAGCATCTAACTCTTCATCTGATAATGGACGGTTCCTTTCATCAAGTTCTTTTTCCAACGCCATGCTTGAACCCTGCTCTGGTGTCATTGATCCTAGATTGTGCTAAATGGATACATATCAATGTAAAATGGACAGATAAATTAAAACAAGAGATCAACCAAACCAAAAATGGATTTACTTACAAACTGATGGCGTCTGAAGACCCATAGCTAAAGCTCCAGCAGGAGTCACACCAGAAAAATTAGGGGTAGCCCCATTGCCGGAGTCCCTACTGAGGTGTGACAGCTCCACCCTGATGTGGCTGGTGGTGTTTCAATCCCAACGAGAACGTCTTTTGCACCATGAGGTGTAGGAGTCTCTGTTACCCACGATCAGCACGTGGTGTCTCACCCCATCCAGGAGTTTCACTTCCATCAGCATGAGGTGTTCCTCCCAGAGAGGGGTCTCCCCCACGACTACGCTTTCTGGGGTAGCTAAAGACAACATTAAAATTCTTCTTTAGATTTTAAAATACTTACCTGGAGTGGTTGACCAGGAGTATAGCTGGGTGTGGCATCCCACATCTAGTTGAGGGAGTAGCACTGAGATCTCGCTACCCTTGGCATGACTGGCGTTTCATCCCAACGATTGAGAGGGGTGTGGCTTCTTGATCCCAAGATGATTTCTTTTTTGAGGGTGCCTCCTCAGAGGTCTGTTTATCCCAGCGACGTTTTCGACCTGACTTAGTGACTGGTAGGTCCCCACTATCTTTGAGATCTGCAATTTTGCTACGAACCTCATACTATAACATAACAAACATTATTGATTAATAATAATATAATTCAAATTAGCATTTAACACTCACATTAACTCATAAAAATTGGATTTATTTGATTTACAAAATAATGCCAATTTTTACAAACTTAACTTTTGAGGAATCCTCCATATTACAAGCAAAAATTAAAGTTTAATGTAATATCATTTCATACATTGTAAATTTTTAGACAATGGATAATTTGAGCAAATTTAGATCTAAAGTATTTGAAGTAAAAAGAGTGACATTACCTCTTGTTTCTTCAACATGTCTTCCATTCATGACATCAAAGAATATGTCCTTGCTTTTGGATCAGGTTGTTTTTTCCACCTAACAATAGAAAAAGAAAGCCAAAGTCTAATATTACATTAAAAAATTATATTAAAAGACCAACTAGCCAAGCAGTCAGTGACAGTGCTATATAAATGAGATATTTCAATGGGTCACTTAGTCACAGCTGCAACTAGAAAAGTCTTAATAATACTTTACCACTATAACAATAGTTACTTATAGCAATATATATATATATAGTATACATATATACAGATTAAGTAGATATGAATATTCATGATAAATATATGCATTGCAATGCAAGTATAATTTCAAAAATTTAAAAGTTAAATGTGGCTATTACAAAGTTTCTCTATTAATAGCATCTACTACTATATTTAGAAACAATAACAACGATGTCATCTTCATTGTAGAGACCAACTGCTTAGTATAGATGAGGGGTGGAGTCAATGGGCATGGTTCAACCAGAAATCCTGTGTAGAATAGAATTTAAACGAAATTGTTAGTAGCTGCCCCTCAGCATTTCAGCTTTGATCAGCAGGTGTGGTGGGTGGGTGTGGTTTCTAGTCTATTTCAACATGTGAACATACATGTACATGTGTAAAATAACAGGAGTTCTCCATTGTACTATTTTGTTAAACTTAAACTTAATTAAACTCTTTTAAAAAAAGCTCAAAATAAAGTTTAAAAAAAGACTAGCTAGAAAAAACCATTGGAGAACTTCTGCACAATATTATAAATACATACAGTATATAATAATAGTTAATATAAATATAAATGTTTATGGAACTAAAGGCCATTAATGTGACATGTTTTAGCTTACGCTGGGGGAGTGGTTTACATAACATGACAGCAGTTAGAGACTGGGTCAAGGAGAGACAAGGTGGGTTTGTAAAGTATAGTACTTACATATAAATTTTAGTAAATATTCATATATTAAGAACTTACCTTCTGAAGGGGATGCCCATTAATTATTACACTATTATTATTATTAATTACTATCATGAACACTCTCATTAATTGGTATAACTCACCTTCAAAAAAATGGATCAGCTCGAGCTGGTGATATTATCATGTGACGCACTTGACGTAAATGATACTCATCATGTCGCTCCATTATTTTACGTTGTCGATTCTCTTTAAAAGGATCATATGCCTTGAGAGAGAGAGAGAGAGGAGAGAGAGAGAGAGAGAGAGAGGATGAGAGAGAGAGAGATGAGAGAGGGAGAGAGAGAGAGAGAGAGAGAGAGAGAGAGAGAGAGAGAGAGAGAGAGAGAGAGAGAGAAGAGAGAGAGAGCGAGAGGAGAGAGAGAGCGAGAGAGAGGAGAGAGAGAGAGAGAGAGAGAGAGAGAGAGAGAGAGAGAGAGAGAGAGAGAGAGAGAGAGATGAGAGAGAGAGAGAGGAGAGAGAGAGAGAGAGAGAGAGAGAGAGAGAGAGAGAGAGGGGGGAGAGAGGACGGAGAGAGAGACGGGGGAGAGAGAGAGAGAGAGAGAGAGAGAGAGAGAGAGAGGAGAGAGAGAGAGAGAGAGAGAGAGAGAGAATAGAGAGAGGGAGAGAGACAGAGAGAGGGAGAGACAGAGACAGAGGCAGAGAGAGAGGAACAAAGAGAGAGATACGGTGATAAAAAAACATTTCAGACTAGAGCTTACATGATTTCCCCCTGCGGTAGCTGCTTCCTGAATAATATCATTAGTAGCAGTAAATTGAGTGTGGCAGGAGTACCCCCTAAATCGTCTTCATCCTAATTGGATAAAAGGAAAATAATTAGATCCTTGTAATATAATACTACAACACACCTAAAACAGAACAATATAATGGTAACAACAGTCATTACTAATATCAATTCAAATTGATTTATGTGAAAGTATCCAATTAATAAACTATATAAATCTTTTATTAATTATTGATGTGTTATCTGTTAATTCATAATTCATTTAATTCTTTCATTCACAAATTGTGTCCTCCATTTGTATATAAATCCATTTATCTGTCCGTCCATCCATTAATTTATTAATCTATCCATCCATTCATTTCGACCATTCATCAATAAAATTTACTTCATCATCCTCAGCTGTACAATGGAGGTCAAATATCCCCTCATATTTACTGCCAGCTGGTGCATAGATGTCCTTGTCAAAATGACCTTGAGATATTAAACCAATCTATAAAATAATTATATTATATTATCACAAATGACACAACTAACCTTATTACTACCATTGGCTTCTTTTTGGATTTTCTGTCGTTTCGCTTGATATTCTTCAATTTTTTTGTCAAATATCTGTCATAAAAAATAAATAATGAGAATGAGTAAGAGAGAGAGAGAAAAAGCAGAGGTGCCATTTTTACCTTCATGTGTAACTGGCTTGGCCATTATGAAGATGAACTTTTAAATTTTCTATTCAACACAGAAAACTGCCACAAATATTTTATTTATTTTTTGATCGTATTAGAGTCCTTATACAATAAGAAAGATTCTAAAGACTTAACAGCCCAAGAGAGTAGGTTCTTCACAATTTGACGACAAACAATACACCACAGCTGAACGTGGGCTCGTCGATTCTCCGGATATTTTTGTACACTATTTGTATACTTTTACATGCTCCTCCTATTCTCCACCCATTTTTCAAGATGGCTCACAGCTATGAGAATTTTATGGGCAACAAGGATTTTCATCCAGGCAGTTTCAGAAACTTGAAAAAGGTATTATAATCATACTGACTTAAATATTAACTTGATTGGTTTTTGATAAACATTACATATCACGTGACAGTCATGTGACTATTAATTCTATCGACGTGTTTAGGTATGGGAGGCCAAAGAGCAATTAAAAATGGAAGAGAAACGACAGGAAGAACTTCGACTTCAGTATTTAAAGGAACAAGAGCATACAAAGCCAAGTAGTGTACATATGTACATGTACTTTGTATAGGGTATATATCCCTTAATAGGGAATTAATAGGTCAAAACTAATCCAATGAATTTATGTACGAACCTCCGCCATCTTTTGCAAAAGGTCAGTTACTCATTACATGTATTTTTAAATGTATTAATCATTAGATAATAAAGATCAAGTATCAAAGGTCAATTTGGCGTGCGTCCATTATATACATCAATTCATCCATTTCTCACTCAGGAGGGTGAAGAAGATGATAGCACAAAACTCAAATTTGATTGGCAGAGACAAGACAAAGCTCCACCCAGGGAGAGGTATTCCCTCTTATTAATTAATAATTAATTAATAATATTATTAATTGATTCATCATAGTTATGCAAAGGATAATGATCGTATTGTTGATAAAACCATTTGGTATTGAAGTCCGAAATGTAAAATGTATTAGGTGTGGTAAATGGGGACATGTTAATACTGATAGAGAAGTAAATTAATTAATTAATTAATTAATGTGTTACCTTGGTTACAATTATTAGTGTCCTTTATTTGGAAAACCAAAACTTGATAGTCAAGGTATTTGATCTGTACTCACTTATGTATTGATCCATTATTCTTATTATTTATCCATTTCATTAACTTATATATCCATTATACTTATTATTTATCCATTTTCATTAACTTATACATCCATTATTCTTATTATTTATCCATTCATTAACTTATATATCATTATTATTATTATTTATCCATTAATATTTGTATAGGTAGACCATTTGAACAACCAATAATAACAGACTGGGACAGCATCAATGATGGACTACGTTCAAACAATGTGTCAAAGAGAGAGTTATAGATACTAAAGATCCATTACAACAATTTGTGGTATCAGATGATGAGGAGACAGCAATAACAGAGATGTGTGGCTCAATTCTCTCCTCGTCAAACGCAAAAAAATACTCAAGTAAGTTTGTTCAGACATGTTTGTTACTTTATGTGTAACCAGAAAACTAAAAAAGCAGAGAGCAAAGACAAAGAGGATACAAGGGACAATAAATCTAAGCATAGAGATAGATCAGAAAAAATGAGACGTAGAAGAAAGGAGTCTGACAGTGACGAGGAAGAGGAATCAAAAAAAGTAACAAAGAAAAGAAAGAAAAGAAAGCAATACTCACAGTAGTTGTTCAAGTTCTGATGATGAACAATGGATGAAAAAAAAAAAGTGCCCTAAAAAAAAAACATGTTAAACGAGATAGAAAAAACAGACATACGTCATTGATATTATTATTTTTATTTAATAGAAAGTATGCATAAAGGTGGGGCTACTTCCACAAAAATGGAGTTAATAGATGTACCACAAAGACATCAATTAATATTGACAATCTTTATCAATATTTAGTGGACCAGTTGAGAGTTTTAAATGTAGCAGAGGAAATCTTATTGTTCAGCAATTCATGTAAGTCAGTGAAGAACTTCGTGGATTACTCTCTTTTCTAGTCATGGTGAGTCTAATCCAACCTTTCTGATCCAAAACGGATAGTGGACAGAAATACGTACTAAGAAAACAACCATTCGGTGACTTATTGTTAGGAGCTCACAGGGTAAAGCACATTGGTTCATTTTGAGCAGATAATAAATGACCGTGTTCATTCTTCTTCCTTTCAAGGTTGACAGAGAATATCAAGTAATTTCTGCTCTTTATTCCGTTGGGTTCCCTGTACCACGTCCTTATTTATTATGCACTGATGTCCACGTTATTGGTGCATCATTTTATGTAATGGAATATGTTGTTGGACGAATATTTCGTGATGCTTCTTTACCTGGAGTATCACCTGAAGAGAGAAGGTTGTTATATAAATCTGTAATTGAGACTTTAGCTCAATTACATTGTATTGATTGGGATAAGTTAGAATTACAAGACTTTGGTGGACGGAGCAAAAGGAGCTACTGTGAACGTCAGGTTTGAATTGATGAGGGAGATCTTGTTTAACCAGTTAAACCTGTTTTTAGATATCAGTCTGGTCTAACAACTATCGTATGTCATGTATTGATGGTAATCCTATATCAGAAATGGAAAAACTTATGAAATGGCTCCCAGAGAACATTCCTTCTACTCCACATCCAAAAGGTCAGAAAGGTCAATTACATTATATAAATCAATATCATAATAATATATTCATTTAGTTATTGTTCATGGTGACTACAGACCAGAAAATGTTATTTTTCATCCAACTGAAGTAAGTAACGTAAGCTGACTTATTTAATTCAATAAACTATTAGCCAAGAGTGATAGCTGTATTAGATTGGGAGCTTAGTACGTTGGGACATCCCTAGTTGATGTTGGACATCTCTGTATGATGTATCTAACTTTTCCAAGCAAGTTAACTCTAAACAATGCTCCTGGTGCTCCTGATGAAATCACTCTCACTGAGTGGTATGCTAAAGCAGCTGGAATACCTCATCCATTGGAGAATTGGTCATTTTTTCGAGCCATGGCTGCTTTTAGGATGGCAGCCATTGCTCAAGTGAGTGGATGTTCCTCAAATGTTTTGATCACACCCATTTTGTATAGGGAGTTTATGCTAGAGGATTACATGGCAATGCTAGTAGTGAGGCTACTAAAAGTTTCAAAACATTCCGTCAAACCTTGGCTGTATCTGCTTGTTCTTTCTTTGAGTAAGACAAGTCATTATATTTCACATAATAAATATCATGACACTACTTGTAGCAAATCCATTAAGCTACCTACCCTACCATCATATTTGGACTTTATACCTTATTCTAACAAAGCTAAACAATTGTTACTTCTTCTCAAAGTCTTTATGGATGCATATATTTATCCTGTAGAAAAGGTACTTCAATAGATTATAAAGAAAGTATAAATATTATACACAATTTTACTATAGGAATGTTACGAACATATAACCAACCCTGATAAAATGTGGACTATACCACCCTATTATGGAAGAACTCAAAGAAGTAGCTCGTCTAGCTGGTTTGTGGAACCTGTTTTTACCAGGAGTCTCTGGATTAAGTCAACTTGAGTATGCTCCTATGGCAGAAGAAATGGGACGTTCCCATTGTCTTCAGAAGTTTTCAACTGCAGTGCACCAGACACAGGTAATATGGAGGTACTATATATGTATGGCAGTGAACAACAGAAAGAAAAATGGCTGAAACCTTTACTAGAGGGAAGATTAGATCCTGTTTCAGTATGACAGGTACTTATTATATGTTCATTGGTTGTTGCTATGGTTACATGTCCTTATAGAGCCAAATGTTTCCTCCAGTGATGCTACTAATATTGAGTGTACAATAAAGAGAATTGGAGATGAATATGAAGTCAATGGATTAAAATGGTGGTCTAGTGGTATGTGTGATTATCATGTGACTTGCATGTGATCTAAAGTTTAGGTGCTGGTGATCCTCGATGTAAAGTTGCTGTAGTGATGGGCAAGACTAACCTGATGCAGACAGGTACATCAATTATAGCATGATATTTGTAACACATAAGTTCTCCCTACAACTTCTTGTAGAATCCATCAACATTCTATGATCTTAGTACCTCTGGACACTCCAGGAGTGAAGAAAATCCGCCCCCTTTCAGTATTTGGATATCTTGGTATTGTATTCAGTCATTTTTGTCATAAATGATTTTATTTAAGATGCTCCTCATGGCCACTTGGAAATTAATTATGATCATGTCCGAGTTCCAGCTGAGAATCTCATCCTAGGTCAAAACTAACATTTATCTATAATTCTCTATCTCTCCACTCTTACAACAGGTGAAGGTAGAGGATTTGAAATAGCTCAAGGTCGTTTAGGACCAGGTAGAATCCATCATTGTATGAGATTAATTGGTATGGCAGAGAGAGCTGTTGATATGATGTGCAGTAGAGCTATTGAGAGGAAAGCATTTGGTAAACGATTAGTCCATCAAGTAAGTCAGCTGTTCAGATAGATATAATCATTTGGTCTATTAGCAAACGGTACGTACGGCTATTGCTGAATCAAGACTTGAAATCGATCAATGTCGTCTTCTTGTTCTCAATGCAGCTCATGCTATAGATACTATTGGAATAAAAGGGGCACGTAAACAGGTATTTCTCTTTTGTTACCATGGCCAACATACTCCCTAATATCTTTTTTATTCCAGATTGCAGCCATTAAAGTTGCTGTGCCTCAAATGGCTTGTCGTGTAGTAGATCGTGCCATTCAACTTCATGGAGCATTAGGAGTGTCACAGGACAGTCCACTAGCCCATTTGTTTGTAATAGCTCGTTCTCTAAGGATAGCAGATGGTCCAGATATTGTACATTTAGAAACTGTTGCAAAACTAGAACTAAAGGAGAAAGCAAAACTATAAACAAAAATAATATAGTTTTATCTTTTTGATTTGCAAGAGTGACTAATTATTAAAAGGCGGGGCTAACTCACCATGTAGATTATGGCAAGAGTTATTACACTGGAAGGGAATTAAAACACTTTCAAATGTTTATAAAACTTGCTGCATCTGGTTTGTTCATTCTAGGATACCTTTATTATTATGTTGTAATAGATTATAAACAATTAAAAACAAGACAAAAATAATATAACAACTTTTTTCAAAATATAACACCATTATTTTTTATTATTAATAAAGAGAGGGATTTATTAACTATTATATTAGCGATCAGGAATTGCATGAGTTTGTAATACCGCCCACTCATGAAGTTGAGATTCATATACTAAAACTTCTGTCAATTAAATGCCAACATTTACTCCGCAAATGTTGCCATGCCAACTCAAATCCCACTCCCATTTTCCTTATAAGGTAAGCAAGAGCTACCGAAGCTGACCTGGATCGTCCATGCAATATAATTAAGACACGCCCACCTGAGAGGACAGCTTGGTCTATAAATTGACAGCTGGTCTCCCAACAAGAAATCATGTTCTCGTTATTTCTATCTCTTATTGCACATCGTAAAAACCATAACACTATCTAATTCTCGCCAATCAAGCTCTTGAAATTCAGAAATAATCATGTGAGTAATACCCATTTTCATAAGACAGTCATGTGACAAAGGCACGACACGTGATCCCATAAAGACTTGGCGTACAATTTGATGAGGTGTTGGAAACATTTCTTCAATAACAGAACGTGTCCACAGAGAAAAGGATACTCAGAGAGAAACTCTTGATAACCTCTTTGCAATAACCAAATCTCTTGTACTTTATCAATCACAGTCTGACAAAATCCTTCAAATGGATCAAAATTATCTTCATCCAATAAAGCTTGCTGTTGTCTCTCTTCAGCTTCTTGACTCGAGAAAGGAACCACAGTTCTTCTTTGTTGCTTGAGACGAAATAGTTTATCTGCTAACCAACGAGCATGAGCTAAAGACATACTATCTCTCTCTCCAGCTCCATATAGAAACTAACGGATTGGGATTTTCTGGTCGATAAAATTCCTTTGCATAGTCTCTCGCAAAATGAAATAGAGTCGCATCTCTTTCTTCTTCAGTGATTAAGCCATTGGGATAAGGATAAGACACAGCTGTAGCAATATGACCTGCTTCATAATCTTGTTTTGGGCGCGTATCGATTACTAGATAATGTTCATAAAGTGGTAAGTTAAATATAGCCTCAGGGGAGACGGTTTTTAGCAGAGAAGTGTCTTCTGCTTCAATCATTTTAAGGTGATTACAAAGGGTTAATAATAAGCTTGTGTTGCATATTTTAACCCTTTGTGCATTCACAACGTCTAGTTGATGTCCTCCTGTTATAGCTGATTATGGCTGAGATAGAGCAACTAGAGTATTTGTCTCTCGTCTCTAAGGTGTGTACCGAGCTTGAAAATCATCTGGGTCTTAATGACAAAGACTTAGGTAAAAACAATTATTAGTTCATTAACTATTTTATTTTAATCATATTTATTAGCTGAGTTCATTATTAATTTGGCTGACAAACATAAGACGCTAGAAAAATTTAAAAAGGCTCTTGTAAAAAATGGAGCTGAGTTCTCTGTAAGTCATGTACATTAATATAAAGTTAATAATGTCTTGTAATTACAGGAGTCATTTGTGTCTAATCTCTTACGAATCATCCAGACCATGAGCCCCCAGGAAGTGGTAAAGGTAAGCTCCACCCACAACAACACATCCTCCTCATAAAAACTAATTTTCCAGTTTAAATATCTATTTATATAAATTAAAAATGGACTGATAACCATTTCCACTAGTGAGAATTTCATGACATTATCATTTCCAGGAAGTACCAAGAAAAAGAAAAAAGATACTGAATTTGAAGAAAAGGCTGAGATTGATGAAAATCCAGAATTGTTGGATAAGAAGAGAAAATATCCAGGTCTTTGTATCCCGATGATCCAATGCGAGCCAAAGAGTTAATAATTCCTGAGGAAGATAGCGAAGAAGCTCAAAAGACAATGGATGAGGTTAGAACTCTGAGAATGGAGAGATACTAATATACCTTGTTTGTAGCTGGAAGCTCTGATGTCTAAACCACTGGAGACTCAATCTACTGAAAAGAAAGATCATCATAAAAGAAGAAGCTCACGATCTAGTCCGAACAACATCGTCGTCATAGAGACAGAAGTAGAGAAAGAAGACGTCGACGGTCTAGGTCACGATCTCGATCCAGGTCTCGATCACCCCGTTCTGGTCGCTGGGATCAAAGGAGTCGTCATGAAAAACCCTCCCAACCAGTTGTATCACAAGTATGTTAATAATAAAATGTATCTTTATAATTTAAACTATTTTCAGATTTATGATGGTAAAGTTAGCAGTATTATGCAATTTGGTTGCTTTGTACAACTGGAAGGGGTCCGAGGAAGACACGAGGGTCTGGTACATGTATCACAGGTACTATAGTGAATTAAATGATAATAACAATATTTGATTTGGTATATTTAGTTACGTCGAGAGGGGCGTGTCAGAGATGTAGGTGAGGTTGTTAAAAGAGGTCAAAAGATCAAAGTGAAAGTTCTTTCAATCACTGGTAACAAAATGAGTCTCTCTATTAAGGTTGGATATTTTTGGATATTCTTGAATATTCAGTTAAATAACATTCATTATAGGATGTGGATCAGGAGACTGGTAAAGATCTTAATCCAACAATGAACCGGATGTTAGTAGGTGGTGAGACGCAAGAAAGTTCTTCAGCTAGAAATCCAGACCGACCTAGTAATCTAGGATTAACAATGATGGATGATGATGGCACAAGTGGGCGTGGTGCTACTCGCATGACATCTCCCGAAAAATGGGAGATCAAGCAAGTATAATGATAGCTTTTTAAAAGTATATTAATTATAATAATTATTTACAGTTAATTGCAGCTGGAGTATTGGAGAAAACTGATTATCCTGGGTTTGATGAGGAGACTGGCATTTTACCTGCCGAAGATGATGCTGGATCTGATGAAGACATCGAGATTGAAATAGTTGATGAAGAACCATTGTTTCTACGAGGACAAACAAAGTTCTCTGTCAGTCACTCTCCCGTCAAAATAGTCAAGGTATAATACATATATACTATTTATCATAATATGGTTTGATTTATAAAAAGCCTTTTAAAAACACATGAGTAATATTATTCAGACTTGCTACATTGTACTAAATATACTATTGTATTTTTTAAGAATCCTGATGGGAGTCTTCAACGTGCTGCACAAACACAGAGTGCTCTGTCAAAGGAGAGACGGGAAATAAGACAAGCTCAACGTGAAGCTGAAATGGACAATGTCCCTCGAGATATTGGCAAAACTGGATTGATCCTGTACCAGGAAATACAGCTGGAGGTATGTAATTATTTTTGCTGTTCTTTTACTCTCCTATATTATCTCGATAGGATATTTAGCTACAGAATTTAAACAGATGGTTGATCCTCCTGAACTTCCAGAATGGAAGAGAGTCTCATTTGGAGGTTTAAAAGCATCATATGGTAAGAAAACACAAACTCTCCATCTTGGAACAACGACAGAGTCTACCAATATATAAACTCAAGATAGAGTTAGTTGAGGTCAGTATTTGAACCACTCCCCTTTGTCTTTTATTTATTTTAATATTGAATAGGCTGTGAAGAAGAATCAGATTCTCATTGTTATTGGAGAGACAGGATCTGGTAAGACTACTCAGATGACGCAGTATTTAGCTGAGGAAGGATTCTGTGTGATGGGAAAAATTGGTTGTACTCAACCACGTCGTGTTGCAGCCATGTCTGTTGCCAAGAGAGTCTCTGAAGAATTTGGATGTCGTCTTGGACAAGAAGTATTTA
This sequence comes from Gigantopelta aegis, assembly GCF_016097555.1. Taxonomy (NCBI): domain Eukaryota; kingdom Metazoa; phylum Mollusca; class Gastropoda; order Neomphalida; family Peltospiridae; genus Gigantopelta; species Gigantopelta aegis. The sequence goes on from NW_024532839.1 coordinate 97,649, forward strand.
AGTCGATTATTTTATGTGTCCATCTATCTATCTCTCCGTCAATGCATTCATTCATCCAATGTGTATCCTTTCATAGGTCGGTTATACTATCCGTTTTGAGGACTGCACTAGTCAGGAGACTATCATTAAATACATGACAGATGGTATGTTATTGAGAGTGTCTCATTGATCCAGATCTTAAACAATACTCGATTGTAATGTTGGATGAAGCTCACGAGAGAACCATACATATGATGTCCTATTTGGTCTAATGAAACAAGCTGTTCAAAAGAGACCAGATTTAAAATTGATAGTAACATCAGCCACTCTAGATGCTGTTAAATTCTCATCTTATTTCTATGAAGCTGTAAGTTTAACCATTAACAGTATTAGAATCCTCTCTCCTGTCTGTCTCTGTATCTCTCCTCTCTGTCTCTCTCTCTCTCTGTCTCTCTCTCTCTCTCTCACACACACACACACACACACACACACAGCCTATCTTACAATCCCTGGTCGTACTTATCCTGTCGATATACTCTACACTAAAGAACCAGAATCAGATTATCTAGATGCCTCATAATAGGTGTCATGCAAATCCACCTCACTGAGCCTCCAGGAGACATTTTGCTCTTTCTAACTGGACAAGAAGAGATTGATACAGCTTGCGAAATTCTCTACGAGCGAATGAAGTCATTAGGACCAGAAGTAAGTGTTAGATAAATATTATATATATTAAAGCTACTTAACATTCCCCAGGTACCTGAACTGATCATTCTACCTGTGTATAGTGCCCTACCAAGTGAAATGCAAACAAGAATATTTGAACCTGCTCCTCCAGGAAGTCGTAAAGTAAGCATTCCAATTGATTGAAGTCTATTTATTATATTATAGGTAGTGATTGCTACTAATATAGCAGAGACTTCACTAACAATTGATGGTATATATTATGTTGTAGATCTGGATTTGTCAAACAAAAAGTATATAATAGTAAAAGTGGATTAGACGCACTTGTTGTTACACCAATATCACAAGCTCAAGCTAAACAGAGATCAGGTAGAGCTGGGAGAACTGGACCAGGAAAATGCTATAGGTATTTGATCAATAGATAGATAAGTAAATGGATGGATGGATGGATAAATGGATGGATGGATAGATAAGTAAATGGATAGATGGATGGATAAACGGATAGGTAAATGGATAGATGGATGGATAAATGGATGGATGGATAGATAAGTAAATGGATAGATAGATAGTGATTATAATAATTATATTATTGCTTTTAGACTTTATACAGAGAGAGCATATCGTGATGAAATGTTACCAACAGCTGTCCCTGAAATTCAACGAACCAATTTAGCCAGTACTGTAATACAATTAAAAGCTATGGGTATTAATGACCTTCTATCATTTGACTTTATGGATCCACCCCCCATGGAGGTAAGAGCACAAACTTATAGACAGTGGACTGATGAACTTACCTTTAATATAATAGACATTAATATCAGCTATGGAACAACTACACTCTTTAAGTGCTCTTGATGATGAAGGCTTGCTAACTAGACTTGGGAGAAGAGTAAGGAGAGAGAGACAGAAACAAAGAGAGAGAGACAGAGAGACAGAAACAGAGAGAGAGAGAGAGAGAGAGAGACACACACACACACACACACACACACACACACACACACACACACACACACACACACACACACACACACACACCCACACACACACACACACACACACACACACACACACAGAGAGACAGACAGACAGAGAGAAATTGTTACTTTTACATTATCATACACAGATGGCAGAATTTCCTTTGGAGCCACAACTATCAAAAATGTTAATACAATCTGTTCATCTTGGATGCAGTGAAGAGATACTAACAATTGTCTCAATGTTATCTGTACAAAATGTTTTCTATCGACCTAAGGTAAATAGAAAAAAAAAGAAATAACTTATTACTTTCTCTCTCAGGACAAGCAAGCTATTGCCGATCAACGCAAAGCCAAGTTTAATCAACCAGAAGGTGATCATTTGACATTATTAGCTGTTTATAATGCATGGAAAAAATAACAAGTTCTCCAATGCTTGGTGTTTTGAGAACTTCATTCAAGCCAGGACTTTAAGACGTGCACAAGATGTACGTAAACAAATGTTGGGCATAATGGACAGGTGGGTGGAGCTACCATCCTGTTAACCCTTTGACATGTGGTCAAGAGTTAAAATATTTTATTTATTTTCTTGTAGACATAAACTAGATGTAGTTTCATGTGGTAAAAATGTGTCACGTGTTCAGAAAGCTATTGCTTCAGGATTTTTTAGAAATGCTGCAAGAAAGGTAAGCCTTAATATAGTTTGAAGATTGTAATAATGTGTGTTTAGGACCCTCAAGAAGGTTACAAAACAATTGTTGACAATCAAGGAGTATACATACATCCATCTAGTGCTCTCTTTAACAGACAACCTGACTGGTACTTGATATATTGTGTAATGAGTACTTTCTTACTTTTCTCGTTCATAGGGTTATTTATCATGAGTTAATTCTTACAACTAAAGAATATATGAGAGAGACAACAGCTATTGATCCAAGATGGCTAGTTGAATTTGCTCCAGCTTTTTTCAAGTTTTCTGATCCGACAAAACTTAGTAAAAGAAAGAAACAAGAACGTGTTGAGCCTCTTTATAACAGGTTTGATCTTGATATGATCTTGATTTGATATGATCTTAATTTGATTGTTTATAATGTGATATTGATTTCATTTGATTCCATTTGATTACTACAGGTATGAAGAAGCTAATGCTTGGCGTATTTCAAAACAAAAAGTTAGAAAATAAAACATTTGGAGACAATTTGAGCTTCCTTGTATAATTAAAGTTATTTCATAATACAGTGTCATAAATGTATAATAATTTTGTTTACTCCGTTTAATTTTCCGTAAACTATACGAACACGTGTTTTAAGCATGGACGTGTCTTTGTTGTATTGTTCGATTGCTTGCAACAGAACGCCTCATGCTGTCAGTTGGCATCAAACAGGAACATTAGCCTTTGCTGCTGATAAGTCTATAGCTTTAGCTGAAGCCAAAAAGGTAATTAACATAAAATTAATGATTATTTAACCCTCTCATTCAATTTTTAGGAGGACAATCCTGATATATTGAATGTTATAACTACTCTTCATGGACACACTGAAAGAGTCAACTGTGTTCAATGGATTAATTATAGAGGGTGTGGTCATATAGTTGCCGAACGGCCGAGAGAACTTGTTTCTGGTTCTGTGGATAAATCCATACACATATGGAGAGAAAAATGAATCTAATGAGGTATTAATTAGTATTAATGACAGGGTTATACCCTCTGTATAGTTCTGTTGTGTGGATATACTGAGATCTCATTCAGAGCCTGTCATTTGTATTGCTGCTACATATACAGAGACAGGGGCGTGTCTGTTTTCTAGTTCATCTGATTCTTCAGTGATAATTTGGAATAAAGACATCAAGGAAGGTAATAATTGTATTATTAGTAGTTATTAATAAAGAGTTATCAATAATATCTTTAGATCAGTTCACAGCTTATCAAACTATATCATTTGGACGTGGATTTATTTTTGGTATAGACTGCTATTTTTTACCAGCTAGCGATAGTAAGTAGTTTGTCTATATGTTCTATAGATTATTTCATGTAATGTAGTAATTTTATTAACATGTGGAGGAGATGATGGCAAAGTACATCTTTTTATTCATCAAAATGATAAAGTAATAGATATGAATAAATGGATGGATGGACATATGGATAGATAGCCATTAGATTGGTGTATGGATGGATGGATGGACATATGGATAGATAGCCATTAGATTGGTGTATGAGTGGATGGATGGACATATGGATAGATAGCCATTAGATTGGTGTATGGATGGATGGATGGACATATGGATAGATAGCCATTAGATTGGTGTATGGATGGATGGATGGACATATGGATAGATAGCCATTAGATTGGTGTATGAGTGGATGGATGGACATATGGATAGATAGCCCATTAGATGGTGTATGAGTGGATGGATGGACATATGGATAGATAGCCCATTAGATTGGTGTATGAGTGGATGGATGGACATATGGATAGATAGCCCATTAGATTGGTGTATGAGTGGATGGATGGACATATGGATAGATAGCCCATTAGATTGGTGTATGAATGGATGGATGGACATATGGATAGATAGCCATTAGATTGGTGTATGGATGGATGGATGGACATATGGATAGATAGCCCATTAGATTGGTGTATGAGTGGATGGATGGACATATGGATAGATAGCCATTAGATTGGTGTATGGATGGATGGACATATGGATAGATAGCCCATTAGATTGGTGTATGAATGGATGGATGGACATATGGATAGATAGCCATTAGATTGGTGTATGGATGGATGGATGGACATATGGATAGATAGCCCATTAGATTGGTGTATGAGTGGATGGATGGACATATGGATAGATAGCCCATTAGATTGGTGTATGAGTGGATGGATGGACATATGGATAGATAGCCATTAGATTGGTGTATGGATGGATGGACATATGGATAGATAGCCCATTAGATTGGTGTATGAATGGATGGATGGACATATGGATAGATAGCCCATTAGATTGGTGTATGAATGGATGGATAGACATATGGATAGATAGCCATTAGATTGGTGTATGGATGGATGGATGGACATATGGATAGATAGCCCATTAGATTGGTGTATGGATGGATGGATGGACATATGGATAGATAGCCATTAGATTGGTGTATGAGTGGATGGATGGACATATGGATAGATAGCCCATTAGATTGGGTATGGATGGATGGATGGACATATGGATAGACATTAGTAGCCATTAGATTGGTGTATGAGTGGATGGATGGACATATGGATAGATAGCCCATTAGATTGGTGTATGGATGGATGGATGGACATATGGATAGATAGCCATTAGATTGGTGTATGAGTGGATGGATGGACATATGGATAGATAGCCCATTAGATTGGTGTATGGATGGATGGATGGACATATGGATAGATAGCCCATTAGATTGGTGTATGGATGGATGGATGGACATATGGATAGATAGCCATTAGATTGGTGTATGAGTGGATGGATGGACATATGGATAGATAGCCCATTAGATTGGTGTATGGATGGATGGATGGACATATGGATAGATAGCCATTAGATTGGTGTATGAGTGGATGGATGGACATATGGATAGATAGCCATTAGATTGGTGTATGGATGGATGGATGGACATATGGATAGATAGCCCATTAGATTGGTGTATGAGTGGATGGATGGACATATGGATAGATAGCCATTAGATTGGTGTATGGATGGATGGGACATATGGATAGATAGCCATTAGATTGGTGTATGGATGGATGGATGGACATATGGATAGATAGCCATTAGATTGGTGTATGAATGGATGGATGGACATATGGATAGATAGCCATTAGATTGGTGTATGAATGGATGGATGGACATATGGATAGATAGCCATTAGATTGGTGTATGGGATGGATGGATAGACATATGGATAGATAGCCATTAGATTGGTGTATGAATGGATGGACAAAGTTATTATTAAGTTATTATTTTCTAGTATGAGAAGGTGCTCAGTTTAATAGGTCATGATGACTGGATTAGAGACATACATATAATTCAAGAAGGTAACACAAGAGGAACAATTCTATAATCATTATCTCATTAGATAATGGGGACTTACTCCTTGCTTCATGTTCACAAGATACTTACATTCGATTATGGAGACTGTGCCAAGAGAAGACCACACCACTTTAACTGGCTCCTCTGAAGTAGGAGAATTGCGTCTACAAGGAAATCGATTTCAAGTGCTTGACAAAATGGAACATGTTGTGACTTTGGAAGCAGTTCTTTATGGACATGATGACTGGGTATACAGCTGTCAATGGTGTCCCTTTTTGGATGAGACACCATCTGGCCACACTCAGCCTCTTTGTCTTCTATCAGCCTCAATGGATAAAACTATGATACTATGGAAACCTGATACCAGTGGGGTGTGGCTTGAACAAGTAGGTGTGGCCAGTATTGATCACTAAACAGTCGTGAATTATAGGTACGTGTGTGGAGAGGTTGGAGGTAATACCCTTGGATTGTATGGAGGTATCTTTGGTCCAAGAGGAGACACTATTCTTGCTCATGGTTACCAAGGTGCTTTTCATATATGGAAAAAGAGAACCATGTCCACCAGTGAAGATAATGAAATAATAGAATTATGGCAGCCCTGGTGGCACCTAGTGGTCACTTTGGACCAGTACAAGTGTGTCAGATAACCTTTTAATGATGATTGTCTTCACATTCTATAATAGGATTTATGCTGGGAGCCCAAGAAAGGATCTTATTTGTTATCAGTTAGTAGTGATCAATCAACACGTCTCCATGCTCCGTGGGTAATACCTAATGGAAAGGTATATTACCCATATCTCTGTCTATATACTGTCCCTTTTATATTTCAGACTAGTTGGCATGAGTTAGCACGTCCTCAGATTCATGGATATGATCTCCAGTGTATAGCACTGCTCTCTACATTTCACTTCATTTCAGGAGCTGATGAAAAGGTTTTTATGTTAATATTTTATTGTTAGATCAGCTGTTTGTAGGTTCTTCGTGTGTTTGAGGCCCCGAAGAATTTTGTCGGGAATTTATCACGAGTATCCAAGACAGACATTCAAGTAAGTTTCCAGTAAGCAGTCTTAATGATTTTGTAATTTTAATTTTAGGTCAGTGAAACACTTCCATTAGGAGCTAGTGTTCCAGCCCTAGGACTGTCTAACAAAGCTATATTTACTAATGGTATGATGACCTAGTTCATTATTTTGTGATCTCTTACTTCCTCTGTTCTACTCTTACTTCCTCTGTTCTACTTGAGAAGAATTAAGTCATATAGAGTTAGAAGTGAAGACTCCGCTAACACTCTATTAAAAGACAGTTTCAGCAGTCAAGTTCCAATATTTACACCTATAGATCTCTCTGGTACATTATGATGTCATTATGATGTAATCCTTTCTTTTATTACTAATTTATTAGAGCCTCCTATTGAAGAACATTTGCTACAAAATACACTTTGGCCTGAAACACAAAAGCTGTAAGTTTGTACATATATCATTTGTCCAGCTGTTGGTGTTATACTATAGATATGGACATGGTTATGAACTATACTGTGTAGCAACTAATGGATATCTTGTTGCTTCTGCCTGTAAGGTCTGTCTTTCTGAGTAGCCTCATACCCATTCATACATTCTGAGTTGGGTATGAGACTGAATCTGGCCTTTATATATATATTTTTTATTTATTTATAATATTTAGGCAAGCAGTCTAGAGCATGCTGCCATTAGAGTATGGGATACAAAATCATGGCATCAAGTGGTGTTTTGACTTGTCACGCCCTCACTGTGACACAATTAGCATTCTCTCATTGTGGAACCATGTTGCTAGCTGTGTCAAGAGATCGATGTTGGTCGTTATGGCAACAAAGTTCAGACCAATCAAAAGGTTTGATCTATACTAATGGTTGAGATGTCATTATGACATCATTTTTAGAAATGTTTAGTTGTATAGCTCAAATGGACAAAAAGAGTAAAACCCATACTCGTATAATATGGACTTGTAGCTGGAGTCATGATGACCGCTATTTTTGCCACAGGATCAAGAGATAAAAAGGTAATTAAAATAAGGAGGAGGAGGAGGTCATATTTTCTCCTTTTTAGGTATGTGTCTGGAGTAAATACAGCTCATTTCTCTCTGCTACTGACTGTGGAAATGGATGGAGACTAGTAAACACACCTTTGGACCTCCCACAGCCCGTAACAGCATTAGACTTTGCACCTAGGATGATGTCATGTGATAGGTGTGTTGATTAACATGTGACAATCATGTGACCAGTATATGCATCATACAGGTATCTATTAGCTATGGGGTTAGAAAATGGAGAAATTATTTTCACAAATTTCATGGCAGACAAAGGGGTGTGGTCTCCATTGATGACAATACATCCATTGTATCCTTATCGATCATTGTATCAAATATCAAATAATATATTTTTCTTGACCTCCCTACTAGCTTAAACCACACCTCTACAGTGCAACGTATCCGATGGAACCATTGCCTGACAAGTCAGCCCAGTCTAGACTATTATTAGCATCTTGTAGTCATGACCAATCAGTGAGAATTCTTGTATTAAAAATAACAGATTTTTCATAAAATAAATAATGAAATTTATATTGTTCTATTCTGTTTTTTTAAAATCACAATTGTTACAAGTCAATGATCTAAGGAGGTGAGCTGTGATACTTCATAATTGAAGTATTAGTTGAAGTGGTGAAGAGTTAACTGGTGCATTTGTAAATACAGTACCAACAAATATATGTGAGCCCCATACAGGATGTGTTATACATTTGCAACAACCCAAATCTAAAATATCAAAATCAAGATAACGAAATCGATCATCCGTTTCAAAGAGAGTATTGTTAGAATATGGTCCATAAAACTGGAAGAAAGAAATTAATATCATTTGGTGAGCATCCTTCAAACTCACTGCTCTTCCCGAAGATGGATCAATGAAATCGGCCCAGTATCCAGCTCCAGTAAGTCTGCTACAGATCTCTTTAGCACTGTCAACAAACTACATAACAACAGTTAATGTATTAGTGTAATTTTATAGTCTTGTTCCTAGACACAAGCAAATCTGGGAATGAGACTACATGATGATGATGATACCATGCAAATTATCCAACAGTATGGGAATGAGTCTCTTCAAAATAGTTATGATACTTACATGTCCTAATAGTTCTTCCCTTTCTTCTTCTACAGATTGAGACCAACCAGTCATATCATTCTCTGTTCTTTCACTCAGGGTAATAATTCGAAGTTCTCCCAGCTCAACATTGATCCAGGAAAAAGCAACATAAACTCATCATGAAGTACTCTAGGACACTCATGGAGACGACATTCCACATTTTGTTGAACACTGGCATTGATGTGTTTTACAGATGGAGGCTATATTCTCTTCAAGAATATCCTCTTTCTCTTGTTGTTCTAGAGCAGGACCAGTAGCACCTGGTAATTCTAGACCAGGATGTAGTCCCAGTTGGACAACAGTATCTGGTTGATGTAGTGCATCTAACAATAAAAGAATATATGTACTCTACTTATTAAACTGAATAGTTAGTTAAAGATAACAGAGGGGAACCAACCCACTCTACATGTGTACCAGTGAATATTTGTTTCAAACTTCCTCCTTAATGTGAGGAAATCTCTCCAGTTTGTTATTCACTTACTAACAGGTGGAAAGTCATACATAAATGCACGATAATGTAAATCACACAAGTGTTAACAATGTAGTAATGTACCAGTAAATTGGGATCGTTCAAATCTCATAGCTAGTAGCTGACTGTGGTCTCCAGAGACATCGGCTAGAGTAGTGATATTTAGAGGTGGGTGTGTTGCTGTCAACAGGGTGGGAGCTAAAGTAGATGGTGTTGCTGAAGTTGCCCTTAAACGGTGTAAAAATGTCCGTAAACTTGGCAAATAAGCTACCCCACGAGATGTTGCACCTGGTATCTGAGTAAGTAGAGTGAAATAGCTATCGTATAATTCAATCGAGAAAAGGCCACATTCATAAGTCTTTCTTACCTTAGACATCCTTTCACGTCTTGGTTTATGTTTTTCCTCCGTATCTACTCTTAGAAAAGCATCTATTCAGTCTTCACTCAACAATAAAATTGTTGGCGTCAGCCCTTTTTAATTAATATTACTTTGTCACGCCTACTTTAAACTAATCATCCGTATAATATCGTACATTCTTTGTGAAAAAATGAATAACACACCTTTTTACAAATAACTTGCACAAGATATTTATTTTTATAGTACAACTAAAGACGTGTACAAAAAAAAAACATTATTATTGAGCCAATAATTAATTAATCGTGCATGACATTATTATAACAGTTTCGATGGTAGCTATCACTAGAAGAAAAAGAACAGTGTTTTTAATAGTCTACTTACTGATGTTTTCAACTCGTTAGAAAGCCAGTCTAGACCTTCATAAAGACCATCACCACTTGTAGCACATGTTGCTTGAATGTACCAAGTCCTATTACGCAACGAGTGAAGGCCAAGTTTGTCTGTGACTTCAGCAGCGTTCATAGCATTAGGCAAATCCTGTTTATATAATTATTTTTAGTTATGTTATAGTGTATTATGTGGGTTACCTGTTTGTTGGCAAAGATTAACAGAACGGCAAATCTCTCAGTTCATCTTCTCCAAGCATTCTAGTCAGTTCTTCCTTAGCTTCTCCAATACGTTCCCTATCATTGCTGTCTACCACAAATATTAGTCCTATGTGTGTGTGTGAACAGTTCAATAAACATTGAAAATCATTACTGAAAACTGACACATTATTACGGAATATTTTTGATAACTAGTTTGTTATACCTTGTGTATTTTGAAAGTAGTGCCTCCAGAGCGGTCTGATCTTGTCTTGACCACCAACATCCCATACAGTAAAACTGATTTTTTTATATTCAACAGTTTCTACATTAAAACCTGTATATACAAAGAAAGTTGATAAATTGAGTATAATTGACAATTGGGGTAACCCTTACCAATAGTAGGTATAGTGGTAACAATCTCTCCCAATTTAAGTTTATACAAAATGGTGGTCTTCCCAGCTGCATCCAATCCCACCATAAGGATTCTCATCTCTTTCTTTCCAAGAAGACCTTTGAATAAACTAAGAATACTACCCATTCTTTCTTTTCTGATCCTGTTTTTCCTTAAACAAAAAGGGAGTTCACGAGTTGGAGAGGCGGTTGATTCTATCTCGGTTTCACCCTCTAAACTCGGGACACAACCACTCTTATGAACCCACTTCCTGCAGTAGTGTCAAATGGCTGACTGCAGACAGGATGACGTTAATGCTGTCGGCGTAACATGTGCCACGTATCGCAACGCAGTCCAAATTTTTTCCCAAACAAGACCCTTTAGTAATCAGTAATCTGCTTGAATAATTCCGTTTATTGCTTAGTTAAAAATAGTAACAATAATAGTTCACCTTATTTTGGTCAAAGAGGTGGAGTACAAGAATTATTAATAAATGTTATTAATTATTGAGCAAATGAGCCACACCCATTTGCAAACTGTAGCAACACTCACGTGTATACATCCGTTATTTACAGATTTTTACATAACATTTCAGTTATTCAGGGCCACTGAGGATGGCTGTAACTTCAAATGGTGGTAAGTCAAGCTAATAACTGTTACTTCCTAACATCCCCCTTCACTTATTCCTCACAGCCAGTGCAGCCTCTACAACCTCCATCCATCCCTCAATGCATCCTGAGTCAAGTCCCTTCCATTTCAAAGTTTTGATCATCCACTTAATATTCTTCATGTTCTCAGTCAACTCTACACTGACCAAACATCTGTGTGATGTAATATTAGTTGTGAATGGTCATGAGTTCCCTGCACATCGAGTTATATTGGCTGCTGGCAGCCCTTATTTTTTTGCCATGTTTACAAATGCTCACTTGGAAAGTACCCAAAGTCATATCATTCTTAATGACATTGAGATATCTACACTCGAGAAAACTTCTTGCATACATCTACACAGCTAAGTTGGACATCACAGAATCCAATGTTCAGAGTTTGTTAGGATAGCAGCCATCTATTTTGCAGATAACGTCTGTAGTTGATGCATGCTGTGAATTTCTACGAGTCCGTCTTGATCCAGAAAATTGTCTTGGAATATTTCAATATGCTGACTTGCATGGTTGTTCATCTTTGAGTGAAATGATTTGGCATTATACTTTGGAACATTTCCAAGAAGTAGCACAATCTGAAGAATTTCTCTCTATCACATCTACTCATCTCCAAGCTTTAATTCTCTCGGACAACATCAATGTACAATCTGAGGAAGACATTATTGATGCTGTATTGTCGTGGTACAAACACAATAGTGATAAACAACGCCTGGATATGCCAAGCTTATTACAATACATTAAACTTCCTTTACTTCCTCATGGAGCGTTACAAAAGAAACTTATCGACAAGTTTCTTCCACATGATCCTATCCATCAGATGATTTCGTCACAGATGAGAAGTTTTCAAGACAACCATAATCCTGTTGGCTTTGATCCCTATGCTCCTCGTCCATCCATCTCACAACGACTTCTAATCTACATTGTCGGAGGTGAGACACATCCAGGAAGGTGTACAATTAATACTGTAGAGGAATATAATCCATCCAAAGATACATGGAGACAGTTGACTCCCATGTTGTCTGCAAGACGAGGAGTGGGCGTTGGTATATTGAATGGATTCCTTTATGCAGTGGGTGGATCAGATAGTAAAGATGCTTTAAAATTAGTAGAATGCTATGATCCTAGGACAAATGTCTGGATACAAGTGGCTGATTTAAATGAGAATAGAAGCAGTGTCTCTGCTGCTGTTGTTAGTGGTGCACTCTATGCTATTGGTGGCTATGACGGTTTTTTCCAGGTGTCTTCGAAGCGTTGAGAAGTACAATCCTGACACCAATACCTGGTCCTATGTTTCTGAAATGAATACACCTCGTAGTATGTCGTCTGTCGGGTTACTTAATAATTGTTTATTTATTATTGGAGGATATGATGGAGCATCTGATCTTGCCTCGTGTGAAAATGTACAATCTACATACTGATAAATGGTTAATGATCAGTAATATGAACTCTCCACGATGTATGTCTGGAGTGGGAGTTGTTAATGGCTATCTATATATGCTGTTGGTGTGTGTGACTGTGCTCGCAGTCTTTGTTCTACTGAGGTTTACGACCCTGAGAAAGACTCGTGGAGTTTTGTAGCCGACATGACTGAACCACGAAGTGGAGTTGGTATGGCTGTTGTTGGTAAGAAGCTGTTTGCCTTGGGTGGTTATACTGGCTCTGTTTACTGCAGCTCAGTTGAGTGTTATGATCCTGACATTAACCAATGGAGCATTGTCTCGCAAATGCAAGCGGGTCGAAGGCGATTTGGGTGTTGTTCGTAAACTTTTTAAAAGTATTTTATTTGTTAATTTATTTTTTAAATTGAATCTATTATATTATTTTGTACAGTAGTCTTACCATGATAATATTGGTTCAGAACCTTTTCAATAATAATAATAATACATATTTTAGAACTCTAGTACTGATGTCACATATAATGAACTACAAAGTCTAGTGGTTAGTTAGTCAGCAGGTTCTTTCTTTGTCATCTGACCAGTTGCCCATTTGGTATATAGAGAAGTAGGCAATGCCCAACCCAAACACACTAAATACCATTATTACCCTCTGGAATAAACAACAAATGTTAATGGATCAGACAACAAACTATTTATACCTGTATAATCGAACATCGTGTTTGCCCTTTAAAATACTGGCAGACCATCTGGTTTCTAACAATTGGGAAAGAAAGTATTAATGTAAGTATTGTTTAATAAACATAGTGTGCGTTAATTAGGATAACTATTATGTGAATAAGTTACCTGAAATACTCTTTGATAAGCCAAAACTTTGTTTCCAACATGTGGTGAGACAATACTCATCCTACTTCTGTAGGCAGCTCTGGCTCCATCCATTTCCTTACCCAGGAGTATTTCAGTAGTATTTCTAATTATCAGTGCAGTGAATGGCTCAGTAATAGTAAAATTGAAATCTTTGCTATACTTATTATTAGAATAATAATATTATGCCCAGTATTCATTGGAAGAAGATAATATTTGCTGGTAATACAAGATTGTTATTTTATATTATATATTTTTAATGTAGGAGTTACTGGGTTTGTATGTGGTAATATTTATTCCCAATCAAAGAAACATCCAACAATAGCTGTACCAATATTACAAGGAGCAGCAGCCGCTGGAGCATGTGGTTCCATTCTGGGTCTGGGAATAGCTGCGTATAGGAACCTGCCTTCACATGTATATGCAATATCTTTAGGAGCTAATTTTGCAGTGACAATGGCTTCATTTTTAGGTACATTGAAATTATACTTCAAATGACTACTATTCTTTACAATAGGGACTCGTTTATTGGGTGGTTAAAGTTATAGAGTCACAAATATGCCACACCCATTACTTTCACGTGACTACCTTGCTAGCAGTATTAGTGGTTTAATGATAGGGGACAGTGATAGCTATATTATCAAGTGAGTGGGTGGAGCACATTGTACATATATCTTATTATATCTGAGTTAGAAAATGGGTGTAAGGTCACTTTTTGCTTACAAGCTTGTCAGGATTTGTAGCAGGAATTGGAGGTGAGTTATTGCAACCTGACATAGGACAATAGTCTCATTCCAATGTCAAGGGAGCTTGAGAATGAGACTAATAGTATAGTTGGCTCACAATCTTTCTTACAGGACAATATACTTTTGATAAATTTGAACTATGGAGAAAGCATAAAGCGATAGAAATGAATTATCCTGAATTATTACAACATGAAGAGCAAAAAAAAATGGAATCTTGTAAGATTTTATCTCTCTCCAATCAATCTGACCTTCGCCTTAGGAAGGTTTTCAGTCATGGTGGTTAGGTTTTTGGCATAGGCAATCTCGTGCAGCTGAAGTTGAGGCTCACATGACATGGTTACAAGAAGCCATAGAAGAGGAAAAACTGAAAATTGTTGAATTAGATAATCAATTAATAATTTAAGTCATCACGGTCCTCCCCTTACAACGAAGAGAAGATACAAGATATTTCATTTGTTCCAACAGACACAATATATGAAAAAAATAACAAAATATAAAAAATTTATCACTTAAATTGACAAAACAGATACAAATAATAAGAACAATGAAAAGTAGAGAAAGAAAGTGAGAAAGATTTTTATACTCTTGTACACAAAAAGAGATAAACAATTATAAGAGTATTGTTTGTACAACAAAGTCCATGAGTTTAGGGAATCAATTAATAATTTAGACTTTTGAGCACTTGATTGAATTATTTTAATTATCTGGAAAAAAGAAAAGTATTCTAATTATTAGGAAATTAAGCAATTTTTTCTTTCAATTTTTCTTTTTGAAAATTTGAAAGGGCAAGTTCAATAATTGTACTACTATCATGTACAAAAAGAGAAGAAGGAGCTACTTACTTTAAAAGTAATTTCTGGGTGAGTTATAATAAGAACTTGTCTGAGTAACAGAAACAAAGGCCTACTCTCTATCGTAGGACTGAAATTTGTTTGTGTACCAACAGACATCATAACATTATGAGATGAAGGAAGTGGTGTTTCAACTACTCCTGGAGGGAGACTTCGACTAGTGCGCCGACCCTCAGGTGAATCAGCTTCTGGACCTATATGAATAAAGGTAATAAATACTTTGAACTCTCTCTCTCTACACCTATTGATTGTGTGTGTGTGTGTGTGGTGTGTGTGTGTGTGTGTGTAATATTATATAATGAGATTCATAGCCCACACATTTTGAATGGATGGTGGTTCTAGTAGATTAATATTTGAAAATATAGGACTTGACAAGTTTAAACAGCAAAGCAGCAGGTTCATAATGGACCTGATGGCAAGGTTTATCATTCTGTCAGGTTTACAAGTGTTATAACTAGAAATTTAAAAGTCACATGCTACATTATAGAGCAATAGTGGCAGGTCACTATGTATCTCATCATAATTTATATCGTAGTTAATTGATCCTATATGCATTATATAAACCTAGGAAGTTTGTAAAAGATATCCACACTGAGTGATATCTCTTACAATTCCCTCATTAGCAGGTTTACATAATGTCCACATATATATAATATATATATATATTAACACACACCACACACACATATAGCATAATCCTACCATTACTGACATACTGTGCTGATGCTGTTCTTTTGAGAACACGCATTGACATTAAGTTCTGTCCATCTAAAAGAAAGAACAATGAACATGACATCATTATTAAATCATACATAATTCTAATATAATATTATTGGGGAAATAGTCTTACTGGAAGGGCCGTCTTTTTCATCATCAGATTCTCCCATGAAAATGAAACCGCTCTTCCCAACAACCAAAATCTGATGGTGCACTTAAGCTGTGTGTGACAGATGTAGGAAGAGCGTGGTCACTTTTATCAAGTTCTAGTCTTATCGCATTTAATTTGGTCTCAAGGTTTTCTAAATTGGATGTTTGATTAGATGTGTTAGGAACAGACTGGTGCCGATCCATAGTTATTCCTACGAAAGACAAAAGAGATTATTGAATTACAGCTGCTGACACATGTTTGTTTGCATTACAATCCTACAACAATTTATGACGTAGTAAAATTCCCAACTCACTTTATAATTCATTATTTGTAAACGTAGTAGACCCAACCACTCACTTGATGAGAAAGTACTCCCACTTCCAACTGAACTTGGAGATGAAATATTTGATGATGATGTCTCAGTTGAAGAGCCTTTTCCACTATCAAATGATATACGAGATGGAAGACAAGTATTATCAGCTTCTATTAGGAGATTATTTTAAAATATTAAAATAGTTGATTGTATGTTTACCTGTGGTATCACAAGTGGGTGCAGATACTTCATCTATTGGAGGAGGTGGGGGTGTGGCTTCATAGCCATCATGTTGATATTCATCAAAAACTTTCTCATATTCATGAGCTAGTGGGAAATTGAGAACATGTTTATTAAACATTTTGTCAAAGTTGCAGTTTATCTCACAGCTCATGAATTCTTAAAATTATTGATGATGCTTGCTATAGGGAAGGAGTTCTATTACTAAAATAGCACTAATCATTTTCAGTGTTCATCTACCAATCCCCTTTGACTAAAAATAGTATATCAGAAATATAAATAGTATACTAAACCTATAATAGTATATTAGAACTATGATGTCATAAACAAAGGGAGTCCTTTCATCAAATTGCAGCTGGTGATTATAGTTAAACTACTTTCTTCTTTTACTACTTTTGTGTGTGTGTGTTCTCATACCATCTTTGATCAGATGGTGGGCAATAGTTCCAATGCTGTTGGTCGACTTTTGGGATCTTTCTTTAAAACTGTTCGGAACAATGTCACCATATCATCATCTAACTGTAAGTCTTCATAAGGTATGAGACGCTTGAAATACTCCTCAGTTGTCATTATAATGACCAACCTTAAGGACAAAAGAAATAATCACTTTTCAACATCTAAGCTACCCCTTCCAGTCATTAAACACATACCAACAAATGACGTTGTATTGTTCAAGATTAGATTCAAAACACCAAGGCAGGACACCGGTCAACATTTCAACTAAAATACACATCACACTCTCACACATCAGCACTAAATGAAGCAGTCCACAGCTACGAACAATCTATAAATATATTACCATGTACAATAACTATAATATAACTAATATAGCTACCTCAGGAGCTGAGAAATTGGGTGTGCAGCCATCCAGATGCCTCATTTCACGACCATGTAATTCACCAAGTCTTACAGAACTACCAAAATCAGTTAACTTCACAATACGTCCTTCATTAAAAACTAAGATGTTTTTACCTGCAAGGAAGTCACAATAGATAGAAAGTCTAATATTAACTCATAATAATAATAATATTATGATGACATCAAAGTCCTGTTAATTATCTTATCTATCATGGTCTTCCCCTGATACTATCATTCTGTAAAGCCTTACTATGGCAGGAATGAGGAAGTTACAGCTACCAGGAATAACTCAAAAGTTAAGGAATGTCTTAATTATATTGTAAAGTCTACTACTAATATGAACAATGTATATCTGATGTATATAACTCACATTTTAGTCACGGTGGTAGAATAGACCATTGATGGAGATAGTGGACAGCAAAGAGAATTTGTTGTAAGTAAAAAAGTGATTGATCCACTGGAGTCCTAAAGGTTGGTTTGTTGTCAGGATCAATAAGTAAGTCACTAAGACTACCGTCTAAAGAAAGGAAGCAAGACAAAATTAGACATTGGTGCTATTATAAAGAGAAAGATAACTGTAATGCAGTAAACAAGCTTTGATAGTATACACTGTTCCATTGACCATATAAAGGAAAACAGCACAGATGAACAGATGTACAGAAAACAACTCTAAAGGTTATCAATGCAGAGCAAGTTCAAAATAACAAAACATATCGTATTAAAAGAGAGGATGCTCTACTATAAACACATCCTATTCATTTCAAACTCCTAACAGGATGAGACAATGGCAGCCCAGACATAATAGACCACTACCCAATCTATATATCAGTTAAAGGACTATCACTCATTTAAACATTTACTATTAACTATTAAAACACAGTCCAAACTTATGAACTAAATAATACGAAACAACTAACAATAAACATTGAGAAAAAAACAGGCACTCACTTGTGGCACACTCCATAAGCATTTTTCCATATTTTGCCTCGATGATGATTTGGTCCATAATCATCAACAAAAGCTCCCCACATTGTGTGATATGATCATGGGCAAGTCCATGAAGCATACTGCATTCTTGATTCATAGTCATCACTTTATCATCTGTGCTTTGATTATTGCATTTAATAGCAAACAATGTATCATAGAATTTATCAGAACAGGCATAGACTGTACGAATCCACCCTCGCCAAGAATCTCGTCATCCACACGATTATAGTCCCTTATTTCGTAATAATAGCCATCATTGCCAGGACAAAGAGATTCCTAAAGAGAATATAATAAATGTTAAAGTGGTTTTATGTTTTCATGCAATAACATGTCCAGAGTAATTGTTTTGTTTCTTGGCACAAACTTTCAGTGTCACTATGATAATGGGATAACATCCTTAATCTCCTTATATGGGTGAGATGTTTTTTTAAACAAACAAATTTTTGAAACTACACAATAAATTTCCTGTCCTCTATAAAATGACATACTTGCATACATAAACAAAATTGGCTTACCCTCTCTATGGGGTACATGACGTGTTGTTGTAGAGGTAAGAGGTATGGTGACAATAATACTTCGTCCTCAGCTTTGAATACGTTGGTAAATGAGCCTCTTCAATGGGAGTGTTTGGAACAACCTCTTTAACAATATCTTCAGCTCTTCTTGCTATGATTTCTTGCAAATTGTCAGGCAATTGTCAGAGTTTTCATTTAAGTGTCTCAATACTTTCCAGGAGTTAAAGGTGTCATACTGTCACCATTGTATGGGACAGGGGGAGGAGCATGTGGTGATAATGTTGTCGGACGTGAAGGTCGAATACCGGATATATCTTCATGATGTACAGATTGATCCTGAGACTGAGATGAGAGTCTATTACCCTAACATAGTGTAAAGAAAGGAGAGTAATATCTCAGTGAATAAAGAGTTGGGAAAAGTATGGGTAACCACCTATAACTCTAGTGATGGGTCTTTCCCTTCTTTCCTTAAAAAGCAGTTCAATTATCACACGTTTGGTACAAAATGACTACAGATTTCTCATATGAGAAACAGATGTACAAAGGGGGAACATTAAAAGACAAATATAATTATTGTAATGTAAGCTAAACCCATTTAAATGAAGCGCTGTAAAATTAATGATATTATGGCATCATCTTGGCATTGTATCATCATAAACAAGTACTTAACATGTATATTGTGTGGTCAAAACATCTTTAAAAGAAAGTTTAAACCCAACATACACACGCGTACAAACTTACCTCTTGTAAAAGACGTGCTGCGCTGTTCATCCCTTCGTGAATAGTAGGAAGGTGATTAGCGATAGTTGGATGACCGTGTATATCGTACTGCGAAGGAGTAACTGGAGTCTGTGAAGCGGATACAAAACCTGAATCTTGCCTCTGAAATTGTTCTATCGTCTTATCTTTGTTGCTACCACTACCCACCATCACCCATCGCCTGAGCGCTTTCGATAACCTTTACAACTGGAATCATTACAACACAGCTACGATTTTATACACCGGGAAACTTAAAAACACACACGTACGCAAAGTACATATATATTAAATAGCAACTACAACAAATTAAAGAATAGGGGAATTCAGTTGTAGGGAGCTTTCTGACGTTTTGGGAGGTCGTTATGTAAAAGTCACACCCTCTAATTAAAATACTTATAAAATTAATAATAAACTTATTAAACACGAAGGTTGACCACGGCAATTTACAAAAATACAAATATGATAATGATAATAAAGGTAACAACAGGAACAATTGTAACGATCTTCAACAATTTACAAAAATACAAATACAAATAATGATAATAAAGGTAACAACAGGATAATAATAAAATTAATAATAAACTTATTAAATACGAAGGTTGACCACAGCAATTTACAAAAATACAAATATGATAATGACAATAAAGGTAACAACAGGAACAATTGTAACGATCTTCAACATTTCCAATATACAAAGCTCCAGGCATAAGTGGTTGATTTGGTGGATTAGGAACCAAGAAAAAAGTGTTCTGGCCTTCACGAGCACAGATCTCTGTCATGTTAACCTGAGATCCATTAGCATGTAGAACAGCCCATAAACTAGCAATGCTGACTGGACCTTAAAAATAAAATACAATTACAATAACTAATTAGAAATTATGACAATAAAAACATACCACTTTTCCCAGAACTTGTAGAGCGCTAGAAACAGGCTCATGTTCCACTGCATAGACTGTACACTGCATAAGTGTAAGCTCGACTTGAAGTTTACAAATCCTTCTCTCTCCTAGCACACGAGCTACAACAACCATTTGACGCACACATTCAGATGGCACGGCAGTAAGCTGTTCAAAGGTGAGTAAAATTTGGCTCAACTGTGGGGAGATCTGTAAGGTGAGTGTGAAAAGTGAGAGAGAAAAGTTACACAATACTAACCCAAGTCATATCTTTCTGGACAATTGGTTTCAACAGAGAGTTGTAAAGCTCAGCCAAGAGACGGCAATCTTCTGAACGTGGGTAGTCATTGTACCATTTACAGCATAAGCCTATATGATCAGTACCAATAAATTTAAGAATATAATATGAACTATTAACTTTTTGGATGGCAAGAGACTTCTCAAAGTCAATATACAAGTAAACCTGCTTATTGGATGCCACAAAAACTAATAAAAATTACATTATGTTAATTTCAAAACACAACATTTCATTATACCTTGATAGCTACCCCAAAAACAGAGATCGTTGGGACCTTGAAAAAGGATAACCAGAGTATTTACAATCTGCTGTAGGATTAGTTTGACGTGACCGAACATCATTGGAGTGGTTGTTCTTCTCCATCCACTCAGACAAAGAAACGCCTAAAGAAAAAATCAAAGAATGTCACAAAACCAATTTTTTACTCACAGTCTTCAGGCATAGTAAAGCGTAGACTCCCGGATAGTTCCACGGCCATAGAACAGAGCTTAGCTTTTGACTGAACTGCTACAGGCAAAATTATATGAATGTTGTAGACCAGTCTGATATTTTGAGTATAGACTACAACAATGTTGCAGAGCTTGATAAAGCAAGGTGTTATCTTTAGAGTCTTTTTTAACTGAGATGGTGATAACAAGACTCTTTGCAGCAAAATCTCTGTACATGGCGGTATCAAAGAAATTTAAAGGTATAATAGGTTGAGTTGGTTGAGTTGGTACAGAGGACGGGTTGACTTGGTTGGTGTACCTCAGACGAAGTTGGGGTGGGGGTACAGAGGAGAGTCTGTCCAAGAAGAGTATTAGGAGCTGATAAATATCCTGGAGTTGATGACTGCTGAGGCTTTTGAACAGGAGTGTTAGGAGCCCTCATCATCTGCTGAATTTGTAGCAAGTCCTCAATATCGGACCTGGCGGCTTGAGTAGGAGCAGGAGAACTTACCATTGATAAGTGTGTGGGTGTGCTAGGCACATAATGTGAAGCAGGGGTAGTTGGAGCAGGTGTCATAGGGGCTGGATCGGAGGGGTCTTCCATGAGGACATTGCACTGGGATCCTTATTAAAGACTGCATCAAGTGAAGGCAGACCGTCCAAGCCAAAACCAATGTCTGGAAAGATATCATTACGCAATATGGTCAGCAGTCATTTCATCAAGATCCTCAAGGATGTCAAAATTCTCAATATAATGACTTGGGGTCATGTCAATTTGACGACGTTGCTTCCAAGGATCGTCATCATCTCCACCCCCAGCATATCCACCAAAGATACTTCCACTTCCTCCACTGGCCCCAGTAACCCACGAATACTGCATTTCACTGCTAGTAGCATATGTATAGGATGCTCCACCCCCTGAAGCATTACCCCTCCCACCAGGACATTTACGGAAATGTGCCGGCAGTAAGAAAGCACAACTTGATCACCAAGGGACTCCAGAGATGGAGATAATTGTTTCGCTCATTTTTCCAAGCCGTTATCAAAACACCCTTCTCAATTCGGTGCGTACAAACTGCTTGATTTGGTAAATCATCTGAGAGAGTCACAACAACACTGCGATCCCTTCCTTTGACTGCACTCACAAACGAGACATTGGAATCAGAAAAAGCCGTGTTTCTCTTCAGAATATGTGATTGGAGGCGAGGTCATGCAAGCATCCTTTGTGAATCCAATGTACCCCATATTGGATTCTTTTTTTCGAATGAAGCCTTGGGAGATGGGACAATGAGAACTCTCGCAGGTTGTTAGGAATGACGTGATTAAAACTCACAATGTCGTGTTCTACTGACTGCAAAATATAGATTATATACGTAAAATGAGGCGTCACTTTATACAATAACTCACCCTTTAGGGATCACCTGATCCTCCTTGAAAGGTGTGCTTTCTGAGCACTGTTCTGATATAAGGACAGTTTCTCTGAGAATAAAAAGAGGAATATTTATCGTAAAATAGTCCGCAATCATTTGGCATCTCTACTTTCGCAGAGATTTGCCGGTTATTTTCAAGCATAAACGACAAATCAATTCACACAAATATGTCCTACTGTACTTTAATTACCTTTTCCCATGATTTTAAAGACTTTTACAAGTTAAATTTTCTAAAATCTTATCGAAAAGAGCTAGTGCAAATGGAGCAGCAAACCAAAATCTGCCGAGGTTTCTTCGTTCTTTCGGTAAACAGGATTACTTAAAATGACATAATCGAGTATAAAAATAGTATCAACGGGTTCCGTATACTAATAGGGCGTGTTGGAGTATACGGATACGTCTTTAAGGTTGGCCGATAGGTTGGACCCTGCTAATCAAAATCCCAATATTAGTAGGGTCTGGGCCCTTGTTGGCACGTAGTTTATAAAGGCTTTTAGAATTAAGTAGTATTACTATTATCCATATCAGTCAAGACAGTCAAGAAATAACAATAGTGGGAGTATTGTAGTAATTCGTTAAACTTTCCTCAGAGTTCGGGATTTATTGCAACAGAAGAGAGATGTCCTACGTAGAGTCGAACGTCTTGTAAGAAAGGAACTTCTAGAAGACCTCTATGAAGTTGGACAAGAGTTAGGAAGGTAAGTATCTGAAATAAGGAGATTGTTTTGTACTGCTCGCGAAAGATAGTTAAATTTACATTGGCGAGATGCTATCACACTACTTTATTATTTATTAACCACAGAGGCAAATTTGCCATAGTTAAACCGCGTTACAGAGAAGTCCAGTGGGTGACCAGTAATGCAGCAAAATTTCCTCAGAAGGACGTGGGGAGGCAAAGCATGTCGAGATGATATTCATTGTAGAGATTGATGGATGAGACAGTCAATGGGGCATCATAGAATCAAGCATAAGTGCGCGAAGTCTTTGAGTCAAACACGAGAGATGATACTCCATCTTAGAATTGTAAGTGATCATACACTGGTCATTACCACCACCATTTTAATAATATGTCAGCATTACCGAGTGTATGTTGCCAGAAATCATCCTTTGCTGTTATTATGCTAAAAGAGCACGCTTGTATAGCATTCTATAGACTAAATCATGTTTTATGTATACTGTTTGTGCTGAACACTTAAGATATAATAGAACTATGATTAGGTGTTACTTGTCTGTTAACAACTACTGTTTGTTAAACTATTGGTACAATACTGGTACATTGAAACTGTGAAGTTTCTTAGACTAACTCAGTCAGTTGACTTAGTCTGTTATTGTGATTTAGCATTCAAGATGAATGTTGTTGTCATTCTTTATGATTTTGGTATGTTTGTTTAAACTAGTTAATAGTTTCTCTTTAGCTAGTTCATTGGTTACCTTAACACTAAATGATAGTTTAATAGTTTGTTCTAATTCTATCACTCCATGTATGATAATGTGGTTACAGTTGTTACATATCTGGATTTCTTCTCATGTTCCAACATTAGCTACCACTTTCAATTAACAGAACATCCATTAGTTATCCTCCTGCTTGTTATGACAACCGTCCATGTCTGTTGTCTCCTGTGATTGTTATAGCTCAATTAACTCCTCTCAGTTGTGCTCTCTCTCTCTCTGTCTCTCTCTCTCTCTATCTCTCCCTCTCTCTCTTCTCTCATTCCTCTCTCGCTCTCTCATCCCCTCGCACCTCTCTCTCTCCTCCTCTCTCTCTCTCTCTCTCAGAGCTACGGTGGAGAGTTGTGTCGTATGATCGCTGTTGACCCTCTCCCAGAAGACAAGGCCGCAATGTTGTTTTTGCAATTGTTAGAAGGAGTCGAACACTTACATTGTCTTAATATATTCCATCTAGACCTCAAAGTGAGCAAAATATATTTATTGCTAAAGCTGTGTCATTCTTTAAAACTGTGTGGTCTTTAAAAAATATGTTTGTCTTTATCTATTTAACTATATTCACAATTAATGGCACTCTAAAAATGCAACGAATCCTGATGTGATTTAAAAACAACAATAGCCCATTATGAGAATGATGAGGAAGAGGATTGTTTCTGATAGATACACAAGTTTAACAATGTTTTTGAGTGGGTTAGAAGAAATTACCATATGTATTATAATGATGAATTACATATTTACATATACTATTACTATATATATAAATATATATATGTAATAGTTTACTATAGCAGTTTATAATATGGCTGCAATACATGACCTTGTGATGGGTTTCTGGTGGTCAATGGGAGAGCTTCCTTACTCACCACCACTAATAACATAAAAAATGTCAGTTGACCACTACTGTATTATAAATACTTTCAGATCACCTGGTGATGTTGTAGCAATGTCTACTGTTTGTGAGTTTTGGTTTAAGATTTAGGACTCAGACCAGTACACACATAGACCCATTCAAAGACTAGCTAGGTTTTGCTAATAGATTATCTTTGACTTGTAATGTATGACAAAGGTCAAGATCGCTAGTGTCATTTTATCTTCTTGGGAATACTTCTTGTATTCAATCTGTTAACTGTTACCAAATGGTACAATAAATTATTTGTAATCTCTTATATTCAAATGCTAACTGCTTTCAAACATGATCTAAAACTCTCTTGGTTGCCACTGCAATACATGACTACAGTGACCATAATGGTAAAGAACTACTGAATATTATCTAATGACCACGCCAACTTCTATAAGTATAGACCAAGGATGGTTCAGTTACACTGTCTAGTTAACCAAATTCAATTTTCCACATTGGGATGTGATAGGTGGGGATGAATATCAATCAGTTTTTGTTATAATGTTTACCATTTTTGTCTCTGTTGTCATGTACACACTTCATACTGAAGCCTCTGGTTATATTACAGTGTGACTGATGATTATTATTGTATATCATGTACATTGTAAGATGCTTTTACATGTTTTGTTTTTTATTACATTTGTCAATCATGGATGACCATATAATTTATTAGAACACCTGTGATCCTATAGATTAGGTTGCATCTGTTGTTCATGTTTCATTCTCTCTTGGAATATATTACCTCTCGGTAAATTTTGTCTGCTCTCTCAGCTCCCCCCTCTCCCTCCTCTCTCTCTCTCTCTATCTCTCTCCTCCAAAAACCATCTCGCTCTTCCTCTCATCTCTCTCTCTCTCTCTCTCTCTCTCTCTTCTCTCTCTCTCTCTCTCTCTCTCTCCCTCCTGTTCTCCTCATTCATGCTCTCTATAAGTCGGTGTAAGTGTTTATAGAGAAGTCTTGCTATAAGCAAAGATATTATTAAAAGGACAAGATATCTCCCTGAGCTCTCTCTCTCGTCTCCGAGGTGCAATTGGTCATCCACTCCCTCTTCTCTCTTCCCACCTCTCTTTCTCTCCTCTCTCTCTCCCAAAGTAGTTTAGGAGTCACCTCGCTTTATGTCCTTCAGGTACTCGTGTCCCCTGGTCTCTTTGCAACTAAATACAAGGGATACTCTATCATAATCCTCTCTCTCCTCTCTCTGCACTCTCCTCTCTCCGAGAAAATACGCCTCTCTCCTCACTTTATCGTAATCCTCTCTCCTCTCTCTCAGGAGCTCCTCCTGATATAAGGATTGCTCTGAACTTGGTGTAGCTCTACAAAATCACTCCTGGACAACAAGTGAAGACATTAGTGGGTAGCTGAATATTGTTGGTAAGTTGATCAATTAGATTGGTACAACTATTGACTTAATACCTATCATGTAATGTCGTCTAAATACAAGGGGGGTCATAATCTTCTCTCCTCATCTCTGCAGCCAGAGAACCTGCTCTTATATGCGCGGATTGCTGACTTTGTTTTATCCACCCACCCGACATAAGAATTAAGACTTAAGGAATGTAGTTATTATTTGGACTTGTATCACCGTGAAACGACTTCAGGAAATGATGTTATTCGGGCTAGTTTTCATACAACTCATATATATAGATATACTGTAGGTATATGTATTATGGTTGTTGATTGATGAATGCCAATATGTAACTCAAAAAATCATGTGTATCATTTTATTAAGTTTACTTGACTTATGGGATTGTTTTGTATGTCACACATTCTCTCTAATAGATTTCAGTGTTAATAAGGGATTTTTAATGCTTCATTGTACAAACACTCAATAGGGGAGTCCTCTAGCCTACAAGAGTACTGTCCTTATTAGTCAAAAGGTGTAGTGATATATTAGTGGTTTCTTTGATATGACCCATATTTTGGTAATTTGGAGTCTTAGTTACTAGCTCCAATAACTTGAATGCTTGAAGTGTTAACTCTGTAAATATAAGTAATTTTTAAGCATGTATGCTATTAGTTTGTTTATCTCTACCCTTGTGTTTTTGTTCTCTTTCTTTCTCTCTCTCTCTAACCTGTCTTTCTCCATTATCAAATATGGTATATTATAGTACACCCTCGACACACAACCCACTGATATGTACTGGGTAGCTAGGCAACTGTCTGAGCTCTCTGGCCAAAAATGAGCTCATAAAATATTTAAGTATGTATGTTTGTAATTCAAGCATTATTATCACAACCTGTTGTAACAATATCACTAGAGAGCAATGAATACTATATTAATATTCATTATTGATCACCAGTTAAGTACTGATATTCTAACTTAAAAATCGAGACATGTAACTATTGTTTACTTTAATATAAAACTCCACCCAGTGAACACCCAGTGAGGTGTGATCCGGTATATAATCCATATATGGTATTGATGGTACATATCAATACATGTAACCACATACATGTACATGTATATAATTATTTTAAATACATGTATATATTAATTTTAATATGTATTGTGATAACAAAATTCGTTAATTAAGTTAAGTCTGTTTTCTCTTTATGCTCCAGAAATATTGAATTATGAACCATTGAGTATTGCTGCTGATATGTGGTAAGATGAACAGATAGATTTCATATTTAAATAGTTATTTCATACGTAGACATCCCCTCCTCCTCCTCACACATTGTTAGCTTATATATGGATTATATAATATGTACTAATAGGTCAGATCATTCACAGATTTCTATGAAAATTAACAGTACTGTCTTGTGTCAATAGTAAATTGGTGTCATGGTTGGTTAAATTGTATATCATCTGAGATTTCCTGACTGATGACTTTAGTATCAGAGAATTTAGGGTGCATACTGATTTTATACATAGTATACATAAACACTAGACAAAGTTCCATGTGACATGATAACATGGAGGCATTATGCATGTTTTTAATTTTATTGTTTAATGGTCTGTATCTTGCTGCGCTATTGTTTTTGATATTCTATGAGAATGTACTGCAAACTAGACAAATCTCTTGATAATAAGTTACTAGAGATTAAAGGGATGATGATGTTGTAGTGTGATTGTTATAGAATGTAAGATAATCCATGTTTGTGATAACGATGTAAAAAATGATATCTCACCTCTCTGTCTCTCTCTCTGTCTCTCTCTTTCTCTGTCTCTCTCTCTCTCATCTGTCTTTCTTTCTCTCTCTCTCTCTGTCTCTCTCTGTCTCTCTCTCTCTGTCTCTCTCTCTCTCTGTCTCTCTCTCTCTCTTCTCTCTCTCTCTCTCTCTCTAGGAGTATTGGAGCTCTCACATATGCATTGTAAGTATATCTACTTTGATATAACCATATTTGTATATTTGGCAGTGTATTCAATAGAGTACCTTATAAAGATTTGAACTGTTGAAGTTTCGATTCATTGATATATTAGCATGCTGTTTAATAACACACATAACACCACCTGTCATGTGATACTAACTGACCAATCAGATTGTACATTACAACTGTTGTGTTAGGGAAATTTATGACAGGAAATTGACAGTTTTGGGTTGCATGTTTTATTATTTCCTCTTCTCTTAGATTGGCTGGTTACTCTCCCTTTCAAGGAGGAGAAACACATTCTCATACATTCTATAATGTTTCGATGTGTGAATATGACTTTGAAGATGAGGTATTGATGTTGTATCACAAGAGGCTAAAGATTTCATTGAAGAGCTTCTTCAAAAGAAACCTAGTAGTATGAAATGGATGGTGGATGGATGGATGGATGAATAGACTAATGCTCAGGTAAATTAATGATTTTGTTTTTTTTTCTTATTCCATAACAGTGATCGTCTAACTGCCTCTAAATGTCTAAAGCATCCCTGGATCTCAAATCAAGCTTGTGTTCCAATACCGCCACCTCAGACCCCCCATCGTTAATGAAGGATTAAATAGCTCCACAAGTTCACTTGACTCTGCCCTATGTTTGGATAGTGCCTCATCCTTAGAACCCTCTCCTAGTTCAAGTGCTTCCTCATCATTTGCCCCACGTCCAACTGGACGGACAGAAGAGGATGATGCTCTACAGCAAGATGATATGAGGAAGCAACTTGCTGAAAAAAGTTTCTAAGTTGCTTGTACTGAGATGCAGAAAGCAGAAAGAGATGGAAGTGGCCTCCATGCTCCATTAGATGGTTCTGCTAGTTCCATCAGTAGTACTGATAGCAGTAACACTATCAAAGTAGATGAAGAAAGATGGTGAGACTGTATTTGACAAGGATGCAGTTACATCCCATCCTCCTCCATCAAATCCCATCCCATCTACATCTTCAGGTGTCACACAACCTCAACTTCTCCCACCTCGTGCCCCTTCCACTCCACCCATGTCTCGTCCTCCTTCAAGTCCTCCGTCAGAATCTAACAGGACGAAACGTAGTCCTTCCTCCGGTTCTTCAATGGATGATGACCAACAAAGTCAGAGTCGACAAGTTCTTCCCTTCGTGTGACAACTCCAGTTGAAGATCTTGTTTCATTGGCACCTGATACCATTGAAAAACTGAAAAAACTTGAACAGTTAAAGCAAAGAAAGAGGGGGGTGTGGCAACTGAAGACAGTAAACAATCACCAGAATCTACAAGGCGAAAAGCATCAGTTGAGGTTGATCGAATTATTGCCCCACGCAACAGTGAGAGAAGAACTAGCAGTCCAGCTAATCTCTCTTCATTTAGTTCCAAGACAAAAGTTATCCCAAAACTTGAGACAACGAAAGAAACAATCGAAGAACACAGTGACAAAAAATCTCCGATCAATGACAAAACTGTACCTGTACTAGTAAGACCCTGCCCCCTAACCTCTCCACTGTAGTGATGATATTAATACTCCAAGTAACACTAAACGTAATGACAAAGCTCCACCTACTACCAATGATCAAGAGGCATTACTTAGTCAAAGTGACAAGAGTCGATCATATTCTCCATCTCCAGAGAAACGACTACCTTGCTCTCTCTCCCCAAAGCTTAACAGTTTTGTCCGTTCCACATCACCTGAAGTAAAAATTAGTGAAACTCTTGAACAGTTGTCTGACAAAGATAGTTCCTCCTACTAAACAGAGCACGTTCAAATTCACCACTTTCGTCAGCTGAAAAATCTTTTGTACCTCCACGTTCTACTAAATCCTCCTCACCTCTCTCCCCGGAAGTGATTGGAGATGTTAAACGAAGACCAAAAGTCACGAATAACCAAACTAGAAAATCATGGAGAACGACTCCCCACATTGATCCTGATGCTATAGATGCCCTGTTACGTGGTGAAATAGATGAATCAGATATCACTTTGAATGCTGGTGAAAAATTGGGAGACTATGGTAGAAGAAGTAGAACCGCGAGCTTGTAGCCTTTAGCTGGGAAGACAAGTTCCTCTGAGAGATCTAGCTCACGTGATTGTCTCTGAAGAACCAGTCACCCCCATCCTGAAAAAAGTTGGCTCATCAGAGTCCAAAGTCAATACAGTCTCTAAAGAAAGAGACTCCAAAACGTGTCATGATTCTATCTAGTGGTTCCAATAATACTGGAACAATACAATTACATCCTCACCTGAGCACTTTGTCAGCAGTCCACTTAAAAGTCCTGGCGCTTATAGTGAGTCAGGTAGTCGGGAGAGCAGCCCAATGAAACGGGACCATCTCTCTGTTCTTCAGTCTTCCATGTCATTGTCTCGTTCCACACCTGATCTCTCTACTATCTTGGGATCAACCAAACATTCAAAGCGAGCTCCACCCAGAGAAGATAGTTATGTAACAGGTAACAGCAGTTCAAGAAAAGTAGTATTAGTAGAACAAGTTCTATCCGCTCAATTTTTTACTGGTACCAGCATTGTACGGAGTTTTACTATGTCGGGTCGTAATAATAATACAAAGCGAAGTCCTCACTTTCAAGAGAGAAATTTAAATTAAAATAGAAGACAATTTAATATCATGTCTGAATGTAATACTATGCAATCTCATGTATTTTTGTTTTGTTGTCAAATGGACATGTGTCTGATCGTACATTATATATTTATGCCTCTAAATATAATTAGTAATGTGATCCATATTATCTACATCACGTGATTTATGTCTGAATTTAAGTAAGCCATTTCTAGTCTCATCAAGCTAGACCCTCCTCTTTCCTTCTAGACTACCAAGTAGGAAGGTCTAACTCGAAATATGGCTAGTTCTGAGATAGATAGAAGACACCTATTAGCCAGAGAAAGTTATCCAAACTTTTAGCCCCTTATTTCAAGTTTTTTATTACAATCTTCATTTGGTGACTGTTTTCTTTTAATTGGTAAAGACGTTTTAAATTAGGATATTTTAAGGTACAACACATTGAACATGAAGAATATCTAGAAGTGTTGTCTAATAGTTTACAAGATGAGAGCTATAATTTATTAAGTAAACTACTAACAAAAGTGGCTTCTTAAGAAGACAAAGATATAGAAAAGGAAGAAATACACAAAAGAAGAGAAAGTACAGTACTAAGAGGATATAAAATTATGAATGTCTGTTTTTTGTATTTACTGTTATATAAGTTATAAACAGTCTTAAGTTGACCCTCTATAATTAGCTAATCATAGATACAATAAGGTAAGTCAACAGCCATTAGCTGGAGAAAGTTATCCAAAGCTGGAACATTTGAGGAACTAAAAGAGCTGTTATGAATTTAGAAGAGTGTTTAGGTAATAATTATTTTTTAAGTCCTATAAAATTAAAATATAATAAAAATTATTATAATTAGTAGTGTTGTTCTAGTTTGCTTAGTTTTATTCTTGGCCATTAAAAGTATAACTTTAATTTTGATTATTTTAAGTTTTTTGTTCACCGCTGATTTGGTTTTAATGAGATTCATGACCGACACAGTCGCACCCCACAAGAGCATGAAGACAAAATCTGACGTACATATATAAAGAAACCAAAACAGTCATGAGTGCCAGTGTGTTGTGGGCCAGCGTCCTGCAATGCATCAGACCTCTGAGATGGTTACCAGCATACTCTACGGAGTATCCGAAAGGCCGACTAGGATAGGGCTGGTAGTCTCCCTTTAAACGAGATGAGGCTGGTGTATTTGTGGTTCCCGGTTCCTGAATGCGACATTCCCTAAGAGCTGGAATCCCGTACGGCTGGTTTTAAGTTAGGGCGACGCTCCAGCCAGGATTACCTCGCGAAGACGAGGGTTACCAAGCCAGGTGGCGGTCCCAGCTAGCAATAGCAGGGAATCCTGGAGCCTAAATGGAAGCCTGAGTGGGTGAGCGAGTAGGAATCGTTTGGGCAACACACAAGGGTTTTTTTTTCTAAATTATAATTCTATTTAATTATAAATAAATCTTAATTATCAATTTAGGAGGTGAATGGTTTTACACTCGTTCATAATTAGTATTTTCTTATAGATTTCAATGGAAATATTATAATTTCTAAAATGTGATTTTATATTTATACTAGTGATAAGATAACAGTTGTACAGTATATACAAAATGTGCAATTGCCATTACAAACCCAAAGAAAATTTTATAAAATATTATTAGTATAAATCTTTCCAGATAATTTTTTAATTGGTTTGACTGGTTTGTTAGATGAGTTGAAATTCTGATTTTTTGATTCTAATAAAAAATTAAAGACATGATATTTAGATACATCAGTATCATTATGATTGAAGTCATAATACCTAACCACTAATATAGATTTTTATTTAATTTTTTAGGAACAATTAATATTTACATTATTTATATTTTTAAGTGTCTAGGTACAAACACCATACTTTAATGTGAAATTAATAACGTTGTTTTTCATGTTACTTTTTATTTATGAAATAAATACATTTACATGTATTTGCTGTTCATTTTTGCTGATCAAGTTTGAAAAAAAAGTAAGAAAAAAATTATAGATTTCATCTCTGATATTATAATGTTATACACTACAATAAGAGGTAATAGAGATATAAACATGTACATGTTTATTTGTACATGTACATGTATTTAAGTAACAAGTCAAAATAAGTTAAGGTTCTATCTCCAGTGAGGTTGCCATTGGCAACAGTTGTATACTTCCACCTACTCACAAAAACATTTAATTATATAGGAAGTTATAGATGTACCTTCATTGGACTTGTCTTTTGTGCATTAAGTTCTGTGTAGACAGAGTCAGACAAATAGTGTTGACAATCTTGATGTATCTTACATGTACTATTCCAAAACTAAATGCAATACTTGATAACTACATTTGACAATTCTGTAATACTGAGTGTGACACTAAATAGTATAGTTGTCTACTTGTGTCAAAATATTTGTTTTATTGTGTTAATTTCATATTAGTAATGTAAAGTATCATTGTCTCTTTTTTTATGTTACAACAAATAAAAAATCTCATCTAAACACTCTTTTTATTGTCGTTTGTTCCTTCTATCGAACTTTATATAGATCCTTCAGAGTCCAGACAAATATAAGGCAATCAATTCACAACATCCAACTTCTATCACGTGAGAGAAACTTAAAAGAATGGGTTAAAAATTTGGATATTTTCTCTGGCTAATGGCTGCCAAGGTAGAAGAGAGACCACTAATAGAAACTGCTACAAATGTACAATCAAGAGAGCATAACGTAAACTATCTTGTAAGAGAACATTTATATTAACCTGATGATCATTTACTTCTCAGGCTCAACATAAATCTTCCAATAAGACTACTACTCAAGAAGAGAGTAAGATCACTTATGTACTGGTACTATGTGTAATGGCTACTGCTTTTGGATCTAGTGGCTCAATTTGGTTTCAATGTTGGTGTCATTAAATAACGTTCAAAAAGTACAAAACATAATGTGTTATGATTTTTAGAGTACTCTTTCTGATTACTTCCCAGAATATTAACTAACTCCCAAAAATGTCAAGTCTCAGAATATCATATTCCATAATGTCTCTGAGTAACTACATCAGTACTATAACTACATTGTTGGATCTCAGATTATTATATAAATATACTATAATTTCAGAAATCTACTATAATTAGGATTATAAACTTAAGTTGACTTATTAGTAGTTATTTTTGAAATTTGACATTTGAGAGTTTACATTATTATAACAGTTGATATAATGGAGATTGACATTCTAGACTTAACCTCTCTCTCTCTCTCTCTATTTCTTGTAGGCATTCGTAGTTCACTTAATGGAAGTGATAATAGTACTTTTGTTACAAGCCATAGTTTCTCTAATTTTGAATGGGCCACTTCAGTATCTATATTTGCTGTTGGTGGTATGTTTGGTGCATTACCAGCTGGTGTTCTTGCTGATTGCATTGGTCGCAAGTGGTCTCTGTTAAGTAATAATGTTTTATAGTTGTGGGTGTGGTTTTTAGAGTCCTTTGCCATCAATCCATATATGCTAATAGTTGGACGATTTGTTATGGGAATCAACTCAGGTACTTTACTGATGGTAACCATGGTTACATTTCATATGAGGTCATATTAGGAATCAATACTGTCATAGCTCCTCTCTATATTTTGAGATATCCCCTATTAAATATCGTGGGATAATGGGTACATTCCATCAGCTAGCCATTACCACAACCATCTTGTTGTCTGAAATACTTGGCATTCAAGCTGTAAAGCAGGAAGAATCATCTGTGTCCTCACAATTTATCCTTTTTCTATAGATTCTGGGTCGTCCAGACAGTCAGTTTTATGGTTGGCGTATTCTACTTGCATTTCCATTATTGTTTATGATAATACAACTCTTAATTTTACCATGGTGTCAGAGAGTCCAAAATACCTTTATATCAGAAGGAGAAGAGAAAAAGCTGCAGAGAAAGGCAAGAGTGTTTATAATACATTGTATTACTTAAATTGTCATATTGTTCAGCTATACTAAGACTTGGTGGACCAGGTGCTGTCAGAAAAGAGTTGTTAGCTATGCAGGTATCTCTGTGTCACTGTCTCTCTAACTAATAATTTTTGTATTAGGATGAATATGAGGAACGGGGGCGCTCTATGAAGACATTCGTCTTCACTGATTTTTTTTTCAAACCAGCATTGAGACGTGCTCGTTATCATTAGCATAGGTCTTCATCTTTCACAACAGATCACTGGGATTGGAAGTGTAAGTATGTTGTTAAAATTTTGTTACCTCTGTTGATCTCTTTCAGATTATCTACTATAGTACAACAATATTTAGTAATGCTGGTATTAAAAATAGTGATGTGCAACTGCTGTTGTGGGCTTGATATTAGTACTAGGAACTTTGGCTATAGTAAGTGTTAGGATATTTGTTTGTGATCTTTCTCTTTCTCTCTCTTACACACACACACATAGATTATACTGATAGAACGTGTTGGTAGACGGACATTATGTTTATATGGTCTTGGAGGAATGGCTATATTTTTGCCCTTGTCTCTTCTGCTTTCTGTTTTCATTTTGCTTTCTACACTGATACCACTAACACTAGAGAGTATGTGTATTGGTCATGTGACTATATCATGTGATTATGTTACCATAGCCCACAGTACCTGGAGTGTTCATAGTCATTTTTACATTTGGTATTACTAGTTGTTTTGCACTGGGTCCTGGTGCCATTCCTTGGTTGATGGTATCGGAACTCTTCAGCAAGAAGCTAGACCTTTTGCTGTCTCCATAGCAACCATTGTGAACTGGCTTACTAATTTTGCTATTGGTTTTTGCATTTCCCTTCATGCTGGTATGTTAATTAAGTACTTAATTAATTAATTAATTCATAATTACAGGATAACCTCAAACCCTACCCATTTTATCATTTTCTGTGTAATCAGTGCTTTATTTTGGGTTTTCATGTTTTTACTTCTTCCGGAGACAAAAAGGAAAGACAGTTGATGAAATTA
Source organism: Gigantopelta aegis (assembly GCF_016097555.1). NCBI lineage: Eukaryota > Metazoa > Mollusca > Gastropoda > Neomphalida > Peltospiridae > Gigantopelta > Gigantopelta aegis. The sequence goes on from NW_024532839.1 coordinate 133,620, forward strand.
CTGACTATTTTAAACAAGTCACTAGTAAAAACAACAGCTGTCACAATATTTTTCACTAAATCATATCATGATGCATTGTAATCCATTAATTAATTAATTGTTTTTATAAACTGAATGAGGGAGGACCTCATGTTGTTTTGTTATTATTATACTCTTGGGTAGACTGTTGTCTTTAAAAAAATATAATTATTAATTCTTGGAATACAAAAGTAACAGAAATCATTACAATAAATTGTAGATGTACTAATATATAGTCATTCTAAAAAATATGACATCATTTTATTTGCTAAATATAGTGCATTAATTATAATTAGACACACATACATAGGAACCATTTAATGTGGTACAAGTCTCTGTAACTACTTTTTGGTATAGGAACAGCTGCTGACTGACTAGCTATAAGTTAATTAATCATGGCAAACAATTAAAGTTTGGATTCAATCTAAATATATTAAATCTGTTATAAATAAAGTTTATTAATATACAATTATAGTTAACTAGTTTGCCACACTCTGAAATCTGATTGGTAGGATTTGTTTTTTTTTAAAAGGCGCAAATGTGGCATTGAACTAGCCAATAAGATTTCTCAATTTCTGATAAAGGATCATATATTGTGCTTATCAAAGTTATTATTGCTCCTAAAGACAATGTAGTTACTGGTAAGGCTGGTTTTGTCTGGTTACTGCGCATGCCCAGTAGAAAACCCGGGAAAAACGTGGTATAAAAACTGCATATCTGCACTAGTGTCTCGTTTTTTCTGACTGTATAACTGACCGTTACCCCTGGAATGCAGAGAGAAGTGCCCATTTCTCTATCTTCTTGAGTGAATCCAGCTATTATCAACCATATATACGTGAAAAAAGATATCGTTTTACTGTATGCTATACCAAATGGCAAACGGACTGTGTAGCACTTATGTGAATTCAAGTTTAAGACAGAGACAGTCAAGTAAGTTTCTTCTCCTTATATCTCTGTATCTCACTACATAACCACTAGTCTTGACTTTTACACAACAGTTACTAGTTCAGTAACCAGCTTTACTCTTCAAATACACATAGCCTTCATTTCTGTACAACTAACACTAGCTACTATAACCTTCCTTACTGAACAAATAGCTGTTTTTAAAAGTAACTAGCCTTTCTGACATTCTGCTCAGTTGTAATTACTTCCAACAATCAGCCTTCCTTGTTGAACAAAGTTTTATTATAAGCATGTACTGGTAACATCCCTTCTAACCACTTTAGTTAGTTTAAAGACCTGACATCATATTCTTATTCTTCAGTATTTTATCACTTTTCATTTTATTTTATAGAATTAAAATACAACTCTCTCTGCAAGTTAACTGTCATATCTCTGTCATCTCTATCTATGATGTCATTGCTATATTGTGGACTGGATTGTTAGTACTCTGTTATATGGACTGGATGTTATATTAATTATGGTAATATGTAAGTCTGTTCATGTATGTAGTGTGTACACTGTCTCATGTTTGGGTAGTTGCATGATGGACGACATACATATGATGGACTAAAGTGAAGACTTTGCATGTTAACGGCTCATGACAATATAGACTTCCATCTCCCTATGTTCTGTTACAAGTCCATTTGTTGATACAGCGCTGTATCTAAGGGATTTGTTTGTGCTTGTTGGGTTATCACTGTGTGTTCGCTTCGGTAGGAGTCATTTTCTGGCCCACAGCTTGTCTTTGACCCTGACGGTATCTGGGCCATCTAGTTTTTGTAGACTGGGCCATCTAGTTTTTTATAGACTGGGTCATCTAGTTTGTAATGGAGTGCATGATCGACAAGGTATCATGTGCTCCTAGTTTTCTTAGGTCCAGATAATTGATACATTTTGAGCATGTAAGCTAGTTTTTTGTGGGCCCATCTACTTTTTCCCCAGCTTTTTCTGGGCTATCTAAGTTTTACCCAGCTTTTACTGGGTCTAGTTTTTCCCCAGCTTTTTTACTGGGGTATTATGTCCACATTCACCTCTGTTATTTTATATTATTTTTTGTTGTGTGTTAACATTGTTGCTTGTCTTGTCTTGCTTGTCTTCCTTCAAAACTGTGAGTTACCTTGTCTTTTTGTTTAGTAACTGTACGTTATGTGACAGTAACTGTACTACTACATTCTATAACAGAACTAAGCACTAATACAGTCATTATAAGGAGATGGAAGTCCTAATATATAATGTATTGTAGAAGCTAGTGTACCTCGGCGCAAGAGGACTAGCTTCTATTGTTCTATATGTGTATTGCTGCATTACAATGCAAGCTGCTGTCATAGTTTCGAGAGTTTTCTTCAAGCAAGTTTTTTTTCTGATATTTGCTTCTGAATTGTGTTAGTGTATTAATGATCACTATAAGTCTTCCAATCAGCTTGTGTAATTATTCAGAGCAGTCAAAATCAGTTTGACATATTTGGGAACAATTTCATAGCTTTCAAATACATTTGAAGTTGTTTTCAGAACACAAGACAGCTTTTATATCGGGCCTTAAAGACAGCTTTCAAATGTTGTACCATAAAGACAGCTCAGCTCTCAAAATCGGGCATTAAAGACAACTTTCAAACATTGTACAATAAAGACAGCTCAGTTCTTAGAATCGGGCATTAAAGACAGCTTTTCATAACTGGGCATTATCATAAAATTGGATATTAAAGACAGCTTTGGGCCTTAAAGACAGCTTCTTAAAAAACGGGCCTCAAAGACAGATTTCAAATTGTGTTACGTTATTTAGTGCAAAATGCAATATAACGTATTAACAGCGGATTTTCTTTTTTTAAAAAGTTAGTTTTTGAGCCGGCATAGTTTTGTTCATGACAGCTTCAAGACAGCTTAATGTTGCAGTTGTGAGTGTTTTTAATTTTTTTTCTGATTCTCTAAAGTTTGACAAGACAGCTTCAGTTAAAGCATTGACAACTAAGCTTATTTTTATATTAACACAGACAGCTATTTTTTTTAATATTCATAGTTTAATAAACTCACTTCAGTCTTCAAGCTTTATTAGTTTATTTGCTAGCTTTGTACATTATCAGTGGAAAACAGGTTTGTTAGAAAAGTAAGTTACACTTTTAATGTATTCTTATAACTATACAATTCACAATGTCAACATTGGAGCAAGTATTCTGATACATAGTAAGTTTTTAACAATATCTTCTCTAGCATCAAAATAAATCAAGAACTCCAGTGTTTCGTAAGTAAAATATAACTTATGTCTTCTCTAATGTCACTTATTGATAAAGAACTCCAGTTTGTAGCAGTAAGTTCTTAACAATATCTTCTGTAGCATCACCACTGGATCAGCAGTAAGGTCTTAACAATGTCTTCTCTAGCATCACCACTGGATCAGTTGTTACAGTAAGTACAATTATCTTCTGCTAGCATCACACTGGATCAGTTTGTTGCAGTAAGTTCTTAACAATATCTTCTCTACAACACCACTGGATCAGTTTTGTTGCAGTAAGTTCTTAACAATATCTTCTCTAGCAACACCGCTGGATAAGTTTGTAGCAGTAAGTTTCTTAACAATAACTTCTCTAGATCACCACTAGTGGATCAGTTTTGGTAGCAGTAAGTTCTAACAATATTTCTCTAGCATCACCACTGGATCAAGAACTTCAGTTTGTTGCAGTAAGTTCTTAACAATATCTCTCTACATCATGAGTGATCAAGAACTCCAGTTTGTTGCAGTAAGTTCTTAACAATATCTTTCTAGCATCACCACTGGACAAGAACTCCAGTTTGTAGTAGTAAGTTCTTACAATATCTTCTCTAGCATCACCACTGGATCAAGAACTCCTGTTTGTAGCAGTAAGTTCTTAACAATAACTTCTCTAGCATCACCACTAGTGGATCAGTTTGTATAGCAGTAAGTTCTTTAACATATTTCTCTAGCATCACCACTGGATGCAAGAACTTCAGTTTGTTGGCAGTAAGTTCTTTAACAATATCTTCTCTAGCATCATGAGTGGATCAAGAACTCCAGTTTGTTGCAGTAAGTTCGTTAACAATATCTTCTCTAGCATCACCACTGATCAAGACTCAAAACTCCATTTTGTAGTAGTAAGTTCTTAAAAATATCTTCTCTAGCGTCACCACTGGATCAAGTAACTGGCCTGTTTGTTGCAGTAAGTTCTTACACATATCTTCCTCTAGTGTCAACATTGATTCAAGAACTCTGAAAGAAGTAACCTGTATTTTCAATCATGTCTTAATCTTTTCTTCCTCTCTCTCTCTCTCTAAAAGATTAGATCCAAAAGTCTTCACATTTTTAAAGTACATTATTGTTATAATTTCTTTTCTCATTCCAACAGTGTGGGCAAGCAATGTAGTACTACCTCCACGTGGTGTTGCCTGGGTCTCAATCGAGTTCTTTTAAGAACTTTTGTGATGCTAAATGTACTAGGATCAAATTCATCAAGAATTGTTCTCTTGTATCTTTTGTAACTCTCTCTCTTTTTGAAATAGATTTGAATATATCTGTATTTGCATTGAAGACTCTACAATGTCGCTTAACAATCTTTCTGCGTACTGTCTATTTACATTGGATCACCTTTGACTGTATATGTCATCAGCAATCATTCTATGTCTAGATAATTAGTAATTGTATTTATATCTTTTTTAAATTTTGTTGCACTTTATTTTATATGTTTATTGTGTTTGATAGTTTTTTAAAAAAAACATTTCAAAATCAGTTACCGTTTTTAAGATGATTCAAATTGAATGTACTGTTATCTGAATGTAAATCTGAATGTAAGTTGCCTCAAAGTAAAGCCTATAGCTACATCATTTCGGCTTTTAAAACTAAATTTCCTCTACTTCTATAAAACAGAGATGATGTTGCTGCTGTTGAGATGATTTGTGATAATAAGGCTGTATATCATGAGAGAGATTTTAATAGATGAAGTAGTTTTAGAGGATGATTTAGTACTAGTATCCAGGAGTAGGGATGGCTCTAAGATTTAAAATGTTTATAAGAGAGATCAGCAAAACATAGTTATTGTAACCTGTTTTCTTAAATTTCTTTTCAAGAGCAAAAGGATTAAACTTCTTCCTTTAAATGATGTTTGATTAGATGATGTCAGAAGAGGTGGAATTTTTGAAATATTCTGTATAATTAAGAGAGATAGTAATTAACTATTATAACAATATTAATTAACCGAAACTATCTCTGTCGGTAATATTTAATTTGAATGATTTTTTTCGGTAGTTCCTGATGAGAGTGAGGAGGTTGTGTAAGGTGGGTCAGAGTATTGGTTGTTCATCGTTGTGGTCAACCGTACTTTCACCAAGTAAGATATTTTCTCACTAGAGAGGAGACAACTGATTTGAGATCATTTATCTAATTCTAACTATCTTCACATTCAACAGCTACATCGTTACACTTGATTATCCTCAACACCCCCCCCCCCCCCCCCCCCCCCCCCCCCCCCCCCCCCCGCAACATCTTCATCTGCCCCCCCCCCCCCCCCCCCCCCCCCCCCCCCCCCCCCCCCCCCCCCCCCCCCCCCCCCCCCCCCCCCCCCCCCCCCCCCCCCCCCACACCCCCCCCCCCCCTACATCTAGTCCCCCCCCCCCCCCCCCCCCCCCCCCCCCCCCCCCCCCCCCCCCCCCCCCAAATTATCCCCCCCCCTATCCCCCGCCCCCCCCCCCCCCCCCCCCCCCCCCCCCCCCCCCCCCCCCCCCCCCCCCCCCCCCCCCCCCCCCCCCCCCCCCCCCCCCCCCCCCCCCCCCCCCCCCCCCCCCCCCCCCCCCCCCCCCCCCCCCCCCCCCGCCCCCCCCCCCCCCCCCCCCCCCCCCGCCCCCCCCCCCCCCCCCCCCCGCCCCCCCCCCCCCCCCCCCCCCCCCCCCCCCCCCCCCCCCCCCCCCCCCCCCCCCAAAAAAGAAGTCAAACAAGAAAGGAAGGAATAAAATTATATACTTCGGGTGAGGCACATGGTGACACCTGCCACGTGCTTTTCGTATAAACTCTGTTCACAATCAGTATTCTAACAGAATACGGATAATGCATGGAGTAAAAGTCTTTCTTATGTCTTGCTGGTTCTCTTGCTGACCTTTGGAATAGAAGGGAAGAAAGTGGCAGAAGATGATTTTGATGAATTTGAGTTTGAGTTGATATTCCTGAAGATGAGGAAGAAATAAAAGTGAGCTCATACTTGACGTCCATATATAGTGAAGTGTTTGTTGTACATAGAGAAAGAGAATGAAGTGAAAGCAGTATGAAGATAAGGAACATCAACAGATGATGAAGAGGAAGGTGATGATGATGAGGGGAAGAGGTACGAATTTTTAAAAGAAACTTTTCCTCCAATTTTTGTTCATTTAGGACCTTAAGGTTGAGATGAATTTTGATACAGAAGAATTTGAGGTGACTCATCATTTGTCACATGACACATGTACATCTCTTTGTACACAGAGTGGATCTGACGAGGAGGATGGAGGTTCCAGCAAAAAGAGTCAAACTCTCGACGACTTAGAGATTAAAAGAGGTTAGAATCATGTATCATCTCTTATATAAAATAACTATCACCTGATCTATCAATGAAATATTTTAGTATAACTATCTCATTGCCTTATCTCTTTTAGAGTGCTGTACAGATTAAACCATTTGGGAAGCATACCTTTATTGAAGTATGTATTTGTTTGGGTATCCTCCTTTATTTGTCAAATATATTATGGGGAAGGAATTAAGAACACTAGTATGCGGAAGGATGGTTAGCTTGTGTGAGTGTCTTCTGTAATAGTCTCTATCTCTCAGGATGATGACTAACATGCCTGTTTTTACAAAAACGATTTTGTTATTGTTGTAAGGGAATATACTGAATGGTATTGGAATTATTCCTCTCTCTCTTTTTCTGCTAGGTGATGATGAGAGGGTGATGAGCCTACTGTAGTCATGTTGTCCGTCGAGCAGTAACATTCACTATATTGGCATCAGGTCGATTAACTGTGAGAGTCTTTTTGGTTCATTTAGAGTAAGGAATGGGATGTCATTATGATATCAATGACCAGGGACATCTCCCTACAAATATAGCTAATGAAAAGAACATGATTTAATATCTGTTTTGATGAGTCTTGTACGACCTTCTCCAGATACTATAGTAAGATAGTTAAAAATATCAATGATGTAATTATTACATATTTCTAGTTCCTTATATTCCAGCTTTGGTGATAAGGGGGGGGATATGGACACAATTATTTTTGCTATATTTCCTCGTAAAAATGCTAGCAAATAATTCAGAATATGAAGATTTGGTAACTATTCTATTTATTAAGTACAATTATATTTATCTTATTAATAGAGTAAACTATTGTACTGGAATAAGATCAGCTGACAAACATGGACTACCAAATACTCGTCAGTTCTATCGTAAAGGTATGATTCTGCTAGTATTATTCTCCAGGGGGTGTGGCCCAAGTTTTTAAATAGCCTGCTGACAGTCTTTTGTCCCTTCAAATATCAGACCAATACACTGGACTTAAAGAGGAAACGTAAGAGATCAGTGATTATCATATGTGATCTGTGTGTAATGTATGTAGGGAAGAATCAAGCACTGTTGGTAGTGAAGAAAGGAGAGAAAAGAATTCATTTGACATTCAAACGTAAGCTTTTTCAAAGCTTCTCTGTACACCACATCAAATTACTTGTGTTATCAGTAGCCAGTTCTGATCCAGAAGATAGTGTGGAATTTCTTGTATTTGCTTTGAGATTCTTGAACACATCAAGGGAATTAGATTGAGCCGTGAGGTACATATATCCTTATGTAACGACATTGTTACTATACATAGGCAAACACAAATTACATGTTACTATATTTAGGTTATAGGTTGGATTTGCTAATCTTAAATGTTACTCTCATTTATTGATTTTTGTTACTATATTTAACAGGCTAAAGACAAGGCTGCAAAAGAACAGACAGAAAAGTTGTACAGGGACAAGATAAATTACAACATCAAAAAGACAAGAGGTAAAATTCTATAGTGCTATTTAAAGTTGTTAGCTTTTGTGTCTTTTAGGCAGCTCAACAACGACGCGAAGAGAAAAAAAGCTGAAAAAAATCATCGTATTTTGAATCAATACAGATGCAGAGAAGACCAGAAAATTGGAGGTCAGTAGATACCCCGTCATGTCTAATGGTCTTTTGTTTGTGTAGGAGAAAGAACATAAAAGCAAATGAAAAAATGCAGCCTCGAATGAAGCAGATTAAAGTTCGAATGGGTTGATGATAATTTTGTAGTCTAAAATTTAAATTATTAAATTACAGAACAATTACTTTTTTGGTGTCTTACAGAACAAAAAATCTTTATACGCTAATTACTAGACCACCAAGTGTACAATAGTTATTGTTAACAGATTACATGTGGTCCAGAGCCAACCAGTCAACGTAATTATTGATTAGAAGATATGATTCTTTTGATGAAAGATGGCCACGAACAATGTGTCTGGTGACATGAGAAACTATTCTTTCTCCTTTGAGACTGGCAGTTCAAGAACAGGTAAGACAATAATAGGATGTAAAAATTCGGTATTATAAAATTATTCAGGGAGAACTTAGTTAGAAAAATGAAAGAAGAAACACGGCCACCAATTGGAAATTCAACAAGCTCTCCAAGAGCTTAAAAAAAGAAAAAAACTTTTAGAAATATGGGTAACTGTATAGTTGAAGTGTTGTGTAATAATTAGAGTCTGTCTAAACAGGAGAAGGAACTGACTCAGCTGACGATAAGTTTGATAGGGCGGGACTAGAGGATCTAGTAAAAAGACGTTCTTTTATGGTCCTTCATTTTCAATATATGGTGGATAGCTGGTTTATATGATTTTGGTCCATGGGCTGTGCCATGAAAGCGAATTTTATATCGGCATGGCGACAACATTTTTGTCTTGAAGAAGGAATGTTGGAAGTCGATACCACTATCCTTACACCCGAACCTGTTTTAAGAGCCTGCCTCAGGTCATGTAGATAAGTTTTCTGACCTTTAGGTGAAAGATGTCAAATCAGGTGATTGTTACCTCCCGGGCTGACCACTTGCTAACTCAGCATCTAGAGAAACTGGCTGCTGATCCAGCATGTTCTAAAGAGAAGAAAGAGGAATATGAGGCTGTAGTAAGACAGGGCAGACAACTATGGAAGAGAAGAGTTAGGACAGTTGTTTCAGAAGTATGATATACGAGCGCCGTTAACTGGAAATGAGTTATTGCCTCCTATGGAATTTAATCTCATGTTTTCGTCTACTATTGGACCTGGTTGTGGTATCCCAGGGTTATGTATCCCATTAGTCAATGTATCCATTTATACATCATTCTATCATTATATTTAGTGTCCATTGTCTAATCTATGTGGTCCATTCTTAATTGTATAGTTTTCTAGGGCTGAAAATGCTCAAGGAATTTTTGTCAATTCAAACGACTCTTGGAATTCAATGGTGGACGACTCCCATTTGCAGGGCACAAATTGGCAAAGCATTTCGTAATGAGACTCTCCTCGATCTGGGGCTACTCAGAGTCCGAGAATTTGAAATGGCTGAAATTGAACACTTTGTTGATCCAAATAAAAAGAATAATTTCAGAAATTTAATTCTGTTGCTGATCTTAACATCACCTTTTATTCAGCTTGTGATCAAATGGATGGAAAGTCTCCCAGGAAATACCCCTAGGGAAAGCAGTGTCCTTGGGCATGGTGCCAACGAGACATTAGGATACCTTTATCGGACGTATTTATCTGTTTTTATTAAAAGATGGTGTGGCCAAAGATAAACTTCGATTCGTCGCATCTTGGTAATGAAATGGCTCATTACGCATGTGATTGTTGGATGCAGAATGCAAAACATCTTATGTTAGTTAAATTATCTTGTAATGACAATATAATGTTTGTTTTTGGTCCAGGGATGGGTAGAGTGTGTTGGTATGTTGCTGACCGTTCTTGTTATGATCTCTATCAACATACAAAAGCAACTAACGTTGAGCTAACAGCCAAAGTTGAGTTGCCTGAACCTGTATCCTAATGTCATGGACTACCATTGTTGTGTATGTGACAGTACAACGTTATCATATCTTATGCCTTAACTATTTGTGTTCAGCGTACAGTTGATTGTGTTGAGGTTGTGTACAGAGAAGGCGACTATTGGAAAAGCAGTTTCGACAAGAAGCCAAGAAGATCATGGAGGCATTGGCTAAATTTACTCCTGAGGAATGCTATTAAATTTGAAGAGATATTAAAAAATAAAGGGTAATTAATGTGAGGGAACTTACTAGCCACGTCGTATATTCCTTAGATCATATGATTTGGTTGTTGATGAGCAGACATTTTCTCTTCTCCCTGAGATGGTATCAATCAAACGCTATCAGAAAACAATCCACTGGTAATGTTTTAATATATTTCTGTATTATGTGGGGGTGTGGTTTCTTTTCCAGTAATTATGTGGTACCATCGCTGTCATTGAACCATATTGGTATTGGAAGAATTTTGTATGCCATATTAGAAACAAATTATCAAACAAGAGAAGACGATGAAAAGCGTAATTGGTTATCTCTTCCACATGCTGTGGTCCTGTCAGCTCGTTCTGTTCTACCCTAAGTGGTAATGAACAATTCGACTCATTTGTCAATTATAGGTATATCTGACTCCACCTTATTCAATTAACATTTAATTAATTATTTTCAGTACTGGTCTAAAGCAATACGTGTATCACATAAAGTGGATGATAGCAAAGGGTCAATTGACGCAAGATATGTCTCGTACTGATGAGATCGGTATTCCCTTTTGTATTACTATTGATTTTGATACTTTGAAGACAAAGACAGCTACTTTGAGGGAGAGGAACTCGATGCAACAAATCAGAGCTGAGGTAAACCTCTGATCTGACCTCTCTTGTGAATACTGCATTATTATTTAGGTGGATGTTTTGCCATTTATTGTACAAGAGTTAGTAGTGGACAATGACATGGGGAAGATGTTCTACAGAAGTATCCATTTGTTCACAGGACAAGAATCTACTCAATAGTTTTATTGTTAGTTTAGTAACAATGAGAAAAATAATATTATTTTAATCCTATTAATTCAAATACGATTCTATATTTAAGAAGTTATTACAAAATATAGGGACGTTAAGCTCATATAACAGGCTTGATCAATGAACTAGCAAAATCAAATTTTAACATCTCTTCAATAAACTAACAGAACAGTGTTGGTATAATGTTATGAGTCAATTTTTATGATCATTACGATCATACGTTACATTTATTAAACACACAAAATAACAAACTAGTTTATGAGTCAAAATATGTCATTAAACGGCAGTATGTGCTCCTGGTGTACGTCTGGGTACATCATAGTGGAACGACGTTTTGTTGCGGTTACATCAATAGTGGAACTACGTGCTCTCTCTTTTTCAATTTTTTAGATTTCCTCTTTGATAGTGGTTTCTTCTTGATCTGACCTTTAATTGAAGACAACTAAAGGTTCCCATTGATAGAGCAACACTAGATGAGATTTAATACCAGTAGTTCAGTCTTATTTATTGAGCATTTTGTATTATTATGTAGCAAATCCATTGTGTTCCTAGTCTGATGTATATGGTATTTCCTGGTATCTGATAAAATATCGAAGAGACAGGAGAATTGGTGAGGGTGATAACAAATCATGTTTAAACAGCAGCAGAGGAGCTGTCACATTTAGAAACTGGTTGTCACTAGTGGTTTTGGTGATGATGGAGCGAGAAGGACCAAGTGTAGATATGGTAACTTTCGGCTGTTGTTCCTCTACTGGAGGTATTGTTGGAGGCTTGAGGGATGATGTTCTCTCAGGACTAAGGAATGGAACAATATGGAGGGGGCTAACTAGTTCGCACTAGAAATTGAGTGCAGAGGTTTGGAAGATATCCATTTGGTATAGTAAGATTCTCTTTTTGACTATCAAATACCTGCAGATACCTCAGTACCAATATAGATACTGGGGCCTCAGTAGTGACATTAGATACAGGGGTCCTCGAGTACTGACATTAGATACTGGTGTCTCAGTGATGGAATTAGATACTGGTGTCTCAGTACTGACATTAGATACTGGTTGTCTCAGTGCTGACATTAGATACTGGTGTCTCAGTACTGACATTAGATACTGGGGTTCAGTGCTGACATTAGATACTGGGTGCTTTGGGTATTGGGGACTCTTCAAATTTCTACATTTTGACGAGCTGGTGGTGTCAGGAGGAGTTTGGCATTAGCTTAGATGCATTGGTTGAAAGCTCAGAGGTGTTGGCCTGTGGGTCATGGCAGGTGGAGTTTTGGCTTCCTCTTGTGAAGGTAGCCTTTTCTGTAGTTGCTTCCAAGTTCTTTTCATCTTTTTCCTCAACAGATGATAATTTTTTACTTGTGCCTGTTCACTTTTTTGAAGCCATGTCGTTGTAATTTTTTTATTCTCTTCAGATTTCACTGAGAACCACGTCTCACTGATCTGCGATTAGTAGAACGAAGGGTTGTTCCCTCACGAATCTCCATAACAGTTTATCAATGATCTGCACACCTTCTTCTCGGGAGGAGCCACCACGACTTTCCCACCACTTTTTGCCGCTTTACGAGCCAGCTCTGCTTGTCGTTGTTCTTCTCTCTTCTCTTCTTTTCCTCCATTATCACTCTCTGTTCATTCCCTATAAAAGTATCACACAATTATAATCCATCCTCTAAGGTTACTATGGAAAACCAATATGCTGAGCCATACATCAACAATGCAATGACCAAAGAATGGTCTTTGTGATTATGATTTGTTACAATAATTGATACACTACAAGTATACACTTCCCATGAAAGTCATAACTACCATTTTTGATTTTCCTTACACCTTTTCTGCTGAGATAAATATATTCCAAGAAGCTTGACTTTATCTGCCTCTGTATAATCCTTAGTTAATGTTTCATATAAACAGGAAAACACTACTTTGTACTCTTTTGTTAGGTCCATCTAATATGATATGTAGATCTATCTAACATGAGATACATTGTTAGATCTCTCTAATATGATATACATTGTTAGATCTATCTAACATGATATACATTGTTAGATCTATCTAATATGGATATACATTGTTAGATCTATCTAAATATGATATGTATAGATGGATCTATCTAATATGATATACATTGTTAGATCTTTCTAAACATGATATACATTGTTAGATCTATCTAATATGATATACATTGTTTAGGATCTATCTAATAGGATATGTATAGATGGATCTATCTAATTGATTGTATAGATAGATCTATTATAATATGATATACATTGTTAGATCTTTCTAATATGATATACATTGTTAGATCTATCTAATATGATATAACATTGTTAGATCTATCTAATGATGATATATTGGTTAGATCTATCTAATATGATATTATATTGTTAGATATATCTAATAGTGATATACAGTGTTAGATCTATCTAATTGATATACATTGTTAGATCTATCTAATATGATATGTAGATCTATCTAAACACGATATAACATTGTTAGATCTATCTAATATGATATGTAATAGATAGATCCATCCTAATATGATCTATATTATTGTTAAGATCTATCGTAATGGATATACAGTGTTAGATCTATCTAATATGATATGTAGATCTATCTAACATGATACTTACATTGTTTAGATCTATCTAATATGATATGTATAGATAGTCCATCTAATATGATATACATTGTTAGATGCTATCTAACATGATATACATTGGTTAGATCTATCTAATATGAATATGTATAGATAGATCCATCTAATATGATATACATTGTTAGATCCATCTAATATGATATACATTGTTAGATCTATCTAATTATGATAGATGATATCAGCAGAGGCCAAAACTATAATTAGCACATTATAACTAAATATCTTAAAACAACAGATGGTAGTCTTTCAGTTACAGACAAACATACAAAGCAATTACTTTAGTTACACATATGATATATCAATAACACATTTTCAAAGACCCAAAGAATGAGAAGCCTTCTTGTAATGACAGGGAACTAGCTACATACATTGTTATTATTAAGAACAAATGTTTATTCAATAATGTTACATAATCCTACATACCTTTATGGCAGCCTCAAATCAATGATAAATTGATTTGAATTCTGCTAGACATGCCTCTAGTTTAAACTTTCTTCTCATCTTCACAGAAATATTCCACAGCTCTCTTGTAAGGTCTTCTAAATTTTTGATACTTTTGTGCAGTGAATCCATTCTTGTTTAGCCTCATGCAAAAAAGATTTGAGTTGAGCTTGTAAAATCATCTGGTGAGTTTTTTGACTTTCTTCTCTAGAATTTTTAATTGTGTGTTAAGTTCATTAAACTTGACCAGTTAAATACTCCAATGACAACCTACAGAGATAGAAAAAAGATTAATAATAGTAGATAGCTGAGTCATGGACATATGAGATATAATATGAGTAATGTATTATTAAGAATACAGTAGTCCCTTTTGATGAGACCACCCGTGAAAGACCAACTCTTTTGAGAGACCATAATTTGTGTGTACCGATGCATTGCAATACAAAAACCACCGCTAGTCAAAGCCCACCTCTTTTGTGAGCCCAGAGACCACTAACATTGTGCATTTTTTAAGACCATTAGAAGTTGTAAATTGCATGTAAAATTCAATGCATGGACATAATTGCAGCTGTATTATCATGGGACTTGCAGCTGTAGTTAACTAAAGTAGAACTAACAACCAGAGATGTCTCTGACTACATTAATTAATAACATTTCTTCAGTACTTAATGCTTTTTAAATACATGTACATACAAATTGACCCAACCTTACCACGCCCACTCTAGTATTTGAAGACCACCTCTTTTGGGAGACCACTTTTGTTGGATATGAGGGTGGTCTCTCAAGAGGGACTACTGTAAACAGGAATGAAGACGATACAAATAAGATTGATACTTGGTAGGAACACATTTTTACTTGCTAGCTTTTTCCAAGTGAGGAACATCCCATGCGAAACTTTAACAAAGCAGGATCTTTGTCCTGACAAATTTGAGATATGTAATGAAGTAGTGACATCCTTGGTTTGGTTAGCTGGGTGTCTTTGAGTTTTCAAAGAATAACAGTAAAACCTAAGCATCTCCAGCTCTCCCACCCTGTAATAATTAACATCGTAATAATCTAATCATATTTTATACTAAGTAACTGATATAAAATTTACCTATTCCAGTGATTCACCTCAGATATAAGGTTTCGAGGCAAACCACTGTATGACAACAAAATATTTCACTAGAATAGGTGTGTTAAATATACATACTGAGGTCATATATTAGTATAGCATACATAGTAAAGACAACTTGTTAATGTTTGTAGTAGCTAAGATATAGCTATCATATCATTGATGTTATAGCTTGTGAAAAATCATAGTGTCCTACTAGTCTGTTGGTTGTCATTTTACTCCAGTGTTATTACAGTAACACTATTGTCCACAAATCAAAAATTCATATTTAACATTTACACTTAACAGCTGGTACAATCAGTAATTAGTATAATGAAATTACATATACTACATGTGTCATTGCCTCACTTTCTCTGACTTAAACATCATGGTCATTAATGACATTGCCTGTATTAGAGCGACATAACAGACTCTCTAAGGGACTGCAATCTAGTAATTCTAGGGATGTACAAGAAACACATTATATCATACTTCCATATAATAAATACAATATGGTTTATTACCTTACTGCAAGTTTAGAACTTCATATGGAAGGCTTGAGGTCAGCTAATTTTTCTGAAAAATTCTCAACTATGCCTTGCATTGAGGTTCAATACGCCAGCGGATATCTGGTGGGATCTAAATGTGCAGGCATGAAAATCTAGTATGATCTCACTGTTACACTAAGACCCATTAGACGAAAGAACAAGTCTTCAGTGATTCCTAAAAGTGGCACGGTCACCAGTGAAAGATTCAGAGTATCAACCTAGGAATTTAAAACAGGCATCACTTAAAGAAGGTAATCTCTTCTTACTCACAGTGCTCTTGTCTGGGAGGAGTTTCTGAAGGGGCTTAAGTTGATCAACTGTGACTTTGAGAAGTCACCCTCCTGTATAATAGTAAACTAGTTTCTCATTGGGCATTTTGAATTGTTTAAAAAAGATGTTGACATTAAGACTAGTTTTTTGGATCTAAAAAGATTCACAATTGCTGACTTCTTTTCTTCTTTCCTCATCCTCTTTCCCTTTCGCTTGGCGAAAATTTGCGGCCGAGAGAACAACTCTTCAATTTCAATAACTTGAACTTTAACTTTGGGTTCAATATCTTGTGTGTACTACTCCTATGCCATAGGGTACCATTTTTATCAGCTACTTTCTTTGTTAACTTTTCCCAATTTAGTTTCTTCATTTGTTTTGATGGACATGTGTTCTAGCAACATCAACAATGACATTGATCTTCCATGAGTAGAGGACCAGTACATCCTGGCATTGGTGGACTGGTGGCGGAATACCAGGTGCTCCAGGAGGAGGTGGAGGTGGCGGAATACCAGGTGCTCCAGGAGGAGGTGGAGGCGGCGGAATACAGGGCTCCAGGAGGAGTGGGTGGGTGGTGGTGGAATGCCAGGTGCTCCAGGAGGTGGAGGAGGTGCTGGGAATACCTGGGCTTGGAGGAGGTGGGGGAGGAGGTGGAACACCAGGTGTTCTCCTGGCATTGGAGGAGGTGGGGGAGGAGGTGGAACACCAGGTGCTCCTGGCATTGGTGGAGGTGGGGGAGGAGGTGGGACACCAGTAGTTGCTCCGTGGATTGGTGGAGGTGGTGGAGGTGTGGAGGAGGAGGAGGAGGAGGGGACCTGAAAGCCCTGTAGTTTATTTACATAATGTTAAAATTTTTGTACAAAAAAACAGACCTGAACCTTTCTCAGCTGTACGAGAATTGTCATTTCCTTACACTGGTTGAATGGCTTCTTGATCTTCGACAGTGAAATTTTTGCGGAAATTATCAGCCTGTTTGCCCGTCCTCCAACAAAAACAGTGCCTGTGTAAGTTCTTCTAGGAGAGCCAGACAATCTCAGCTGTGGCGTTCCTCTTCCATGTAGGACCATACTTTTGTAAAATGTTAAGAAGATTCACAGCATTTGTGTCCCAACACACCTATAAACCAAAACACAATACTACCTATCCCATTATTTCACTTTCTCCCCAAACAGATTCACACAACTAATGATCTTACTTTCTCATAAAAGCAAAAAACCTATCCTTGGGATTCTGTAGATCTATTTCACCTATTTCATGATTCACTGTCATTGGCACAGCCTTCCTCAAAAAACATCAATTTGTGTTAACAGAACATCATTGAGAGAATTCCTATATATAACAAAATTTAAATATAACATACTAGTGTTGTAACAACGTGAATTATTGGCACCTGACTTACTTTAAGGGTGCCAATAATCTCAGGAAGTGCAGTGCTTAAAGGAAGATAGTATTGTCAAAATAGGTAGCTAATGGTTTATTATGGACTCACCAATTAGTCGTTAGCCAGACGGACTCTATCATCTAGACTGTCTGAAGAGGCATAAGACATTTATAAATGCTAAAACACATGATGAATATTCATCTGTTTCACTGTAACGGAGCTCTTGAAGGAGTTTGCTAAAACGGTGTGACTGGCCACCCGATTTTTCTGTAACATAAAAAGCAAAAACAAAGCATTGCTCAAAAG
The DNA here is from genome assembly GCF_016097555.1 of Gigantopelta aegis. Lineage (NCBI taxonomy): Eukaryota > Metazoa > Mollusca > Gastropoda > Neomphalida > Peltospiridae > Gigantopelta > Gigantopelta aegis. The sequence continues at coordinate 151,321 of NW_024532839.1, forward strand.
AGTGTGTGTGAGAGAGAGATAAGACCAGGGCTAAAATATATTCTAATAAATACACACTTATAATAACGAAGAGCATCCAAAGATAAAGTGTAGCCCTCATCTGAGTAGAGACACAATGCACTTAATAGTTTCAAAGACCTGACTTTTGACAAGACGATTGTTAGAGGGCCAACCTTATCAAAAACAAGTCTTTGAACTAGATCATAGTAATAGTGCGTTACCTTCACTGAGTTTGCGCACATATTCTGTGTCAGGGTAATGAATTTGAAATCTAGCCCTACTTTCGAGTTCATTACAGCCTTGATACAGGCTACACAATCTAATTGCTTGAGGGCAAATCTGCCAAAAGAGCTAAAGCCCTTATCACCAAGCACTGTAAGCATCAAAGATGGCTGACAGTCCTCCGTGCTCCAGAATCCCTCCATCCATGTTTCATCAGCTTTTCGAAGACGACTTTGTAATCCAGAAAAATTCAGCCCTCTATTCAGAAGAGAAATGCAAGCTCTGGATCTGCTCCATCAAGAGAAGCACAGATCGAGTCCTTGAGACGTGTCTTGACGGACTATTTTCTTAGCTCGACTCCACATTTTTACAATTCAGAAATACACTTTCTTATGTCAACTAAAACTATAAAATTCTCATTCGTAACGTTAGTGGTTAATGGTATTTGAAGAATGTAATTTTATAATATGTTATAACTGACTCTTGTTGTTGTGGAAGAGAGATCAAAGTAACTTGTTACGTATCAGCAGTTCTTCATTATAAGTTAATTTTATGAAAGTATAAAACCACTTTACTTATTAATACTAAATAAAGAAATAATTTGTTGACATATATAAATTATAGCCTTTCCATTGTCATTTGTAGTGTAATAGCAATTTTATTATTATCTCTAAAACTAAAAATTATATTTTACAAAGCATTCTTTACTCGAGGGAGAAACACATCATGTAGAGTTTCCTATCAGAAAGAAATTAAATCATTTTCTATCCAATCATTCTGTATCTGATTGTTTATTTGATTTGTATATCCATCCATTCATCCATCATTCATTGATCTTTCCTTCATATTTATTTTCATCCATCTATCTATCCTTACCTCTCTAGCACAATAAACACTTTAGTTTTATTAGTTAGGGATTAGATAAGAGAGATAGGTTGAAAAGAGTGCTTTAGCTTCAAATAGGGGTAACACAACAATACATCACATGTAATCCAACAGTGATTGTTAACAGAAATATGAATGATTTAATGTTTTTATGTCCTTTTATTGACCAAGCATACATAACACACTAAAAGAAACAATAATTATATTATCTAATTTGAGAGAAAAAAAGGTACTTACCACCACATCCAGCAAAGAAGAATGTGATATAAGGTACTACATATCCTACACTGAGACCTAAAATTACTCGTGGCTTATAGAAGATGCCAATAAAGGAATAAATATTGCAAGATACTTCAAACTAGTGACCTTATTAAAAGACAATTTGATATCAATAGTAATATAAGAAGTCAGACTTACTTTTTTCATATCTTTGTACAAATATTGGTGGATAAAATGATGTGGTATTATGTTCCAGTTACGAAGAATTCAGCATAATTTGTACTGGTCCACCAATCCTACAAGAGATGATAAGATCATGTTTTAGGTAGTGTGTTCAGAACTTACAGTATAAAACTGTCTGTAGCAAAGCGTTTTATTTCAGAACCTAGATTCATCCATCATAAATGCATAAGACAGACACTAAAAAGAATGCAGTGTATATTGATACAGGAAGACCAACCAAAAATGACAGCAACAAATCAGTCCATCTATATACAGTAACTAAACACTATAATACAAATATATAATATATACTTGAATGTAGGAGTGGTACAATATAGTGAAAATATGGCAGTACAATTAATAAGGCACCACAAACTATAAACAAAAAACAATTAAGATATTAATTGTTATTGTTTACCTTACACAAGCAAGATGTACTATAACCCTCGTCCGTTAATACCACCTGGGATCCTGTTTTTATACAGATATTAAACGTCTTATTATTTTGTGTGATATACCTTGGGTAGTGTCTCTGTAGAGAAGTGTAGGACAAAATAAGAAATATACATACTGAGAGAATGAACCAACAGTAGACTCATTTGACCAGCATACCATACTGCTGGTCAGTTGTATCATCTTTATGCCAAGGATAGAGTACTTTATAAGTATTCTCACGTACAAATGAGTAACTTTTTGTAATAACTCTTAACTAAAATGACAAATATACTTAAAATGTATGTGTGAAATTACAAGTTTACATGTTCCGCTCCTAATACGGACACTTGTTAAAGATGGTATCTTGAAGTAGGACCACACCCATATAAATATAGGAAAAGACCCAACTACTATCAGTATATAGAGCAATAAGAACAATATATCCATAATACGACCCATGGTTTGTTCCTTAAAGTGATCCAAGACTAAAGATAATTATGTAATAAGACAGTGAAGGTATGGCTGGAATCAAGACTACTAAATGATTATTTATAGTAGGACCACTTTGTTTGTATAATAATTTGTTGTAATAATTTTGTGCAAAATTCACAAATTATACTAATCTTCATATGTACTTACCATAAATATTGGATAACAGAGAAATCCAGCTGTTATAATGACACTCTCTATTACTAGTGCATTACCCTAGATCATTCAAAGATCCCCATCCATCAACATAACAACTAATATTCCAATATAACCTATACAAGATGATATGAGGATACAATTACAACATTGCCTCTTACTGTCCAGCCTTTAAAGAATCTGTCGTACTATCAATTCAGCAAATAAAGAACACATAACTATTGTTAAAAAATAACTGAACGAAAATTGTTGTCATTGAAGTAGAGCTCCCTGTGTACATTGAAGTAGATATCAATAGAGTTTATATTCACTTACTCGTATAATGATATCCTTGGTTTGAAAACTACAACACTTGAATGTCTACAAATGTAACATAATTATATATTATATTGAACGTCCCTCTCACCTATCTTTATCTTTTTCCTGCTTACTTTGGGACATTGTCCTGCTCTAACAGGAGAATACACCTATTTTATAGATGACCTTTTAAACCTTTAAAAATGCAATCGATTATTTAACCCTTTGTTGGCTAATATTGACGCGTTGACGGGACGCGTTAGGAAGGGCTGGCTGGCTCCAGGCTATGTACGACTCGAAGTATTTTTGGGGGGCTGTGAAGTGTTTCATGTTAACTTCGAAATCTCTGATCTATCCTTTCAGTATTAAAAGAAACAAAAATAAAATGAAGAAAGCAGAGGTCACCTTGTATGCTAGAAATGACAAAGCATAGTTGGTTGTAACTGTGAGGTTTTTATATGTTGTTGTATTTTTAGTGATATCTTAGAGTTGTTCCTCTCTTAGGCATTGAAGATTGCTGACATAATTGTATACTATATGAAAATTGATCAAGCCCAATTTAATGATAGCCAGTCTTGTTTTCCAATACAGATACATATATAAAACCTAGCATAACCAATATGAGGGTTCTGCAGGGAGGACTCTGACCACAAATAGAATGTAAAGATCACCTTAATTAATTTTATTCTTGTCTGGATGAGAGCCTAGTCACCAGCAGTGAACTCTTGATACTAAATACAGCAGAATGGTCTACCAGTAAGTCAGTAAAATCACATGGGCACCTTTAAAATGTAATAAAATGTTGAGCTGGCAAGTTTAAGAGCAATAAATATTTACAAATTATGTATCTAGGTAGCTTGCAAAGAAACACCATAACTTAATATGAAATTAATAATAATGTCCAGTCTCAGCTCCAGTATCCTTTATTTGGCCAATTTTAATAACAGCACTTTGAGAACATGCCTCTACTCATTTTCCAAATACAGATACATATACAAAACCTAGTGTTACCAATATGAGGGTTCTCATTGAGGGCTCTGACCACACATGGAATATAAAGATTATCTAATTCATTTTATTCTTGGTTGGATGAGAGCCTAGTCACCAGCAGTGAACTCTGGATACTAAATACAGTAGGAGGGTCTGCCAGTAAGTCAGTAGGATCACATGGGCACCTTTTTAAAAATGCAATAAAATGTTGAGCTGGCAAGTTTAGAGCAGTAAATATTTACAAAGTGTCTAGACAGCTTGCCATAACTTCAATGTTAAATTAATAATAATGTCCAGTCTCAGCTCCATACTAGAAGTATCCTTCATTTTTTATATCAAGTGTTCTAGTGACTCACCTTACATTGATATAAGTTGTCATGATAATTTTGTATTTGGTATATATATATATAACTGTTGTCACCTGTTTACTACTGAACAAAGAGCTATAATAATTTTAATAATTATTATTTTTAATAATAGAGACCAAGTCTCACAAAAAAAAGGTCTTATCACAAAAAAAGTTTTAAAGAATAGTTGCTATTGTCATTAAATCTAAAGACTAAAAATTATATTTAATAAAGCATTCTATTACTTGAGGGAAAAACAAATCATGTAGAGTTTCCTATCAAAAGAAATTAAATCATTTTCTATCCAATCATTCTGTATCTGATTGTTCATTGATTTGTATATCCATCCATTCATCCATCAATTCCTTGATCTTTAATTCAATATTTATTTTCATCCATCCATATCTATCCTTACCTCTCTAGCACAATAAACACGTGCTTTTAGCTTCAAACATGACACAACAATACATCACATGTAATCCAACAGTGATTGTTAACAGAAATATGAAATGATTTAATGTTTTATGTCCTTTTATTGACCAAGCATACATAAACACTACAAAAGAAACAATATATTACCTTACTTGAGAGAGAAAATAGGTACTTACTACCACCTCCAGCAAAGAGAAATGTGGTATAAGGTACTACATATCCTACACTGAGACCTAAAATGTACTCGTGGATTATAGAAGATGCCAATATTGGAATAAATATTGTAAGATACTTCAAACTAGTGACCTTAATAAAAGAAAATTTGATACAAATAGTAAATATAAGAGTCAGACTTACTTTTTTTCATATCTTTGTACAAATATTGGTGGATAAAATGATGTGGTATTATGTTCCAGTTACGAAAGAATTCAGCATAATTTGTACTGGTCCACCAATCCTACAAGAGATGATAAGATCATGTGTTTAGGTAGTGTGTTCAGAACTTACAGTATAAAACTGTCTGTCAGCAAAGCGTGTTATTTCAGAACCTAGATTCATCCATCCATGCAAAACACAGACACTAAAAAGAAATGCAGTGTATATTGATACAGGAAGACCAACCAAAAATGACAGCAACAAATCATCCATCTATATACAGTAACTAAACACTATAATACAAATATATGATATATACTTGAATGTAGGAGGTGGTACAATATAGTGAAAATATGGCACTACAATTAATAAAGGCACCAAAAACTATAAACAAAAACAATTAAGATATTAATTGTTATTGTTTACTTACACAAGCAAGGTGTACTATAACTCTTGCCCAGTTAATGCCACCTGGGATCCTGCGTATTATACAGATATTAAATGTCTTATTATTTTGTGTGGTATACCTTGGGTAGTGGTCTGTAGAGAAGTGTAGGACAAAATAAGAAATATACATACTGAGAGAATGAACCAACAGTAGGACTCATTTGACCAGCATACCATACTGCTGGTCCAGTTGTATCATCTTTATGCCAAGGATAGAGTACTTTATAAGCATTCTCACGTACAAATGAGTAACTTTTTGTAATAACTCTTAACTAAAATGACAAATATAATTAAAGTGTGTGTGTAAAATTAACAAGTTTACATGTTCCAGTCCTAATACAAGACTTGTTAAAGATGGTATCTTGAGTAGGACCTCACCCATATAAATATAGGAAAGGACCCCAACTACTATCAGTATATAGAGCAATAAGAACAATATATCATAATATGACCCATGGTTTCCTTAAAGTGATCCAACACTAAAGATAATTATGTAATAAACAGTGAAGATATGGCTGGAATGAAGACTAATAAATGATTATTTATCATAGGTGTAGGAAGTCATTGTAACACTGTTCAGTTTAACAATGAAGTATTTCAAAAACAACCAAAATAAAAAACCTTCTGTTGTTTACACTGACAAAACTTTTTTGCAATATCAGTAAGGTCCATTGATTCAGTTAAATCTCTGTGAACATACATCAGCATAAGTGCATTTAACCAGGGCTGTGTCATTGTAGATCTAAGAAAGGTTTTAAGTTTTAAAAAGCTCTGTTTGTTTCCTAAATCTTTCTTTGGTCTTGCTTCTGCCATATTTACTAATGTGAGAAGTGACATGTGCACATGCACAGCTGTGTCAATTTTGCACTATTCAGTATGAATGAGTTTGGTTTTAGGTGTAAAATGTATTATGAGGATAGAGTGGCTAATCTAAATCAGTTTGATTGTGAAACAATCTCATGATATACTAAAATATTGGGGGGGGCACGTGCCTCCCCCTGTTCCTACAACCTAAGTTTATAGTAGGACCACTTTGTTTGTATAATAATTTGTTATGATAATTTTGTGTAAAATTCACAAATTATAGTACTAACCTTTAATATGTACTTACATAATAAAATTGGATAAACAGAGGAATCCAGCTGTTATAATGACAGCCTCTATTACCATGCATTACCTAGATCATTCAAAGATCCCCATCCTCAACATAACAACTAATATTCCAATATAACCTATACAAGATGATATCAGGATTACAATACAACATTGCCTCTTACTGTCCAGCCTTTAAAGAATCTCGTACTATCAAATTCAGCAAATAAAGAACACACTAACTATTGTTAAAAAAATAACTGAACGAAAATTGTTGCCATTGAAGTAGAGCTCCCTGTAATACATTGAAGTAGACATCAATAGAGTTTATATTCACTTACTCGTATATATGATATCCTTGGTTTGAAAACTACAAACTTGCAATGTCTACAAATGCATCATAATTATATATTATATGAACCTCCTCTCACCTATCTTTATCTTTTTTCCTGCTTACTTTTGGACATTGTCCTTCTCGAACACTTGCAACCGATTATTTAACCCTTTGTTGGCTAATACTTGTCGGGACGCGTTGGCCTATGCAGACACCGAATGGTTTTGTCGGGGCTTGTGAAGTGTTCATGTTAGCTTCGAAATCTCTGATCTTCCTTTCAGTATTTAAAAAAATGAAGAAAGCAGAGGCCACCTTCTTGTATGCTGACTACAATAGAAATGACAGTCGACTGTGACGATTGAGAGGTTGTTCTTTTGTGTCCTTGGTGATATTAGGGTTGTTCATCTCTTAAGCATTGAAGATTGCTGGCGTAATTGTATACTTATATGAAAATTGATCATGGCCAATTTTAATAACAGCACTTAGAGAACATGCCTCTACTCATTTTCCAAATACAGATACATATATAAAACGTAGCATTACCAATATGAGGGTTCTCATTGAGGGCTCTGACCACACTTGGAATATAAAGATTATCTTTAATTCATTTTATTCTTGGTTGGATGAGAGCCTAGTCACCAGCAGTGAACTCTGGATACTAAATACAGTAGGAGGGTCTGCCAGTAAGTCAGTAGGGTCACATGGGCACCTTTTAAAAATTTAATAAATGGTGAGCTGGCAAGTTTAGGAGCAGTAAATATTTACAAAGTGTCTAGACAGCTTGCCATAACTTCAATGTGAAATTAATAATAATGTCCATCCATACTAGAAGTATCCTTCATTTTTTATATCAAGTGCTCTAGTGACTCATCTTACCTTGATATAAGTTTGTCATAATTTTGTATTTGGTATATATATATATATATATATAACTGTTGTCACCTGTCTATTGCTGGAACAAAGAGCTATACTAATTTTAATAATTATTATTTTTAATAATAGAGACCAAGTTTCACAAAAAAAGGTCTTATCACAAAAAAAGTTTTTTAAAGAATAGTTGTTATTGTCATTAAATCTAAAGACTAAAAATTATATTTAATAAAGCATTCTATTACTCGAGGGAAAAACAAATCATGTAGAGTTTCCTATCAGAAAGAAATTAAATCATTTTCTATCTAATCATTCTGTCTGATTGTTTATTGATTTGTATATCCATCCATTATTCCATCAACCAATTACTCTTTCCTCCAATATTTATTTCATCCATCTATCTATCCTTACCTCTCTAGCACAATAAACACGTGCTTTAGCTTCAACATGACACAACAATACATCACATGTAATCCAACAGTGATTGTTAACAGGAAATATGAAAATGATTAATGTTTTTATGTCTTTTTTATTGACCAAGCATACATAAACACTACAAAAGAACAATATATTACCTTACTTGAGAGAGAAAATAGGTACTTACTACCACATCCAGCAAAGAGAAATGTGATATAAGGTACTACATATCCTACACTGAGACCTAAAATGTACTCGTGGATTATAGAAGATGCTAATATTGGAATAAATATTGTAAGATACTTCAACTAGTGACCTTAATAAAAGACAATTTGATATCAAATAGTAAATATAAGAGTCAGACTTACTTTTTTCATATCTTTGTACAAATATTGGTGGATAAAATGATGTGGTATTATGTTCCAGTTACGAAAGAATTCAGCATAATTTGTACTGGTCCACCAATCCTACAAGAGATGATAAGATCATGTGTTTAGGGTAGTGTGTTCAGAACTTACAGTATAAAACTGTCTGTCTGCAAAGCGTGTTATTTCAGAACCTAGATTCATCCATCCATGCAAAAACAGGACACTAGAAAAGAATGCAGTGCATATTGATACAGGAAGACCAAACAAAAATGACAGCAACAAATCAGTCCATCTATATACAGTAACTAAACACTATAATACAAATATATAATATATACTTGAATGTAGGAGGTGGTACAATATAGCGAAAAATTGGCAGTACAATTAATAAAGGCACCAAAAACTATAAACAAAACAATTAAGATATTAATTGTTATTGTTTACTTACACAAGCAAGATGTACTATAACCCTCGTCCAGTTAATACCACCTGGATCCTGTGTATTATACAGATATTAAATGTCTTATTATTTTGTGGATATACCTTGGTAGTGGTCTCTGTAGAGAAGTGTAGGACAAAATAAGAAATATACATACTGAGAGAATGAACCAACAGTAGGACTCATTTTGACCAGCATACCATACTGCTGGTCCAGTTGTATCATCTTTATGCCAAGGATAGAGTACTTTATAAGCATTCTCACGTACAAATGAGTAACTTTTTGTAATAAGTCTTAACTAAAATGACAAATATACTTAAAGTGTGTGTGTGTGAAATTAACAAGTTACATGTTCCACTCCTAATACAACACTTGTTAAAGATGGTATCTTGAAGTAGGACCACACCCATATAAATATAGAAAGGACCCAACTACTATCAGTATATAGAGCAATAAGAACAATATATCCATAATATGACCCATGGTTTTCCTTAAAGTGATCCAAGACTAAAGATAATTATGTAATAAGACAGTGAAGATATGGCTGGAAGGAAGACTAATAAATGATTATTTATAGTAGGACCACTTTCTTCGTATAATAATTTGTTATGATAATTTGTGTAAAATTCACAAATTATACTAACCTTTATATGTACTTACCATAATATTGGATAACAGAGGAATCCAGCTGTTATAATGACAGCCTCTATTACCAGTGCATTACCTAGATCATTCAAAGATCCCCATCCATCACATAACAACTAATATTCCAATATAACCTATACAAGATGATATGAGGATTACAATCACAATATTGCTTCTTACTGTCCAGCCTTTAAGAATCTCGTACTATCAAATTCAGCAAATAAAAGAACACACTAACTATTGTTAAAAAAATAACTGAACGAAAATTGTGTCATTGAAGTAGAGCTCCCTGTAGTACATTGAAGTAGACATCAATAGAGTTTATATTCACTTACTCGTATAATGATATCCTTGGTTTGAAAACTACAACACTTGAATGTCTACAAATGCACATAATTATATATTATATTGAACTTCTTCTCACCTATCTTTATTCTTCTTCCTGCTTACTTTGGGACATTGTCCTGCTCTAACAACATACACCTATTGTATAGATGACCTTTTAACCTTTAAAAAAATGTATTAATGCAATCTATTATTTAAACCCTTTGTTGGCTAATATTTGACGGGACGCGTTAGGAAAGGGCTGGCTACTCCAGACTATATAGACACCGAAGTGGTTTTGTCAGGGCTCGTGAAGTGTTCATGTTAGCTTCGAAATCTCTGATCTTTCCTTTCAGTATTAAAAAAAAAATGAAGAAAGCAGAGGCCACCTTCTTGTATGCTGACTACAATAGAAATGACAGTCGACTGTGACGATTGAGAGGTTGTTCTTTGTGTCCTTGGTGATATTAGGGTTGTTTCATCTCTTAAGCATTGAAGATTGCTGGCGTAATTGTATACTTATATGAAAATTGATCATGGCCAATTTAATAACAGCACTTAGAGAACATGCCTCTACTCATTTTCCAAATACAGATACATATATAAAACATAGCATTACCAATATGAGGGTTCTCATTGAGGGGCTCTGACCACACTTGGAATATAAAGATTATCTTTAATTCATTTATTCTTGGTTGGATGAGAGCCTAGTCAACCAGCAGTGAACTCTGGATACAAATACAGTAGAAGGGTCTGCCAGTAAGTCAGTAGGGTCACATGGGCACCTTTTTAAAAATTTAATAAAATGTTGAGCTGGCAAGTTTAGGAAGCAGTAATATTTACAAAGTGTCTAGACAGCTTGCCATAACTTCAATGTGAAATTAATAATAATGTCCATCCATACTAGAAGTATCCTTCATTTTTTATATCAAGTGCTCTAGTGACTCATCTTACATTGATATAAGTTGTTCATATAATTTTGTATTTGGTATATATATATATATATATATATATATATATATAACTGTTTGTCACCTGTCTATTGCTGGAACAAAGAGCTATACTAATTTTAATAATTATTATTTTTAATAATAGAGACCAAGTTTCACAAAAAAGGTCTTATCACAAAAAAGTTTTAAAGAATAGTTGTTATTGTCAATAATCTAAAGACTAAAAATTATATTTAATAAAGCATTCTATTACTCGAGGGAAAAACAAATCATGTAGAGTTTCCTATCAGAAGAAATTAAATCATTTTCTATCCATCATTCTGTATCTGATTGTTCATTGATTTGTATATCCATCCATTCATCCATCAATTCATTGATCTTTAATTCAATATTTATTTTCATCCATCCATATCTATCCTTACCTCTCTAGCACAATAAACACGTGCTTTACCTTCAAACATGACACAACAAATTCATCACATTTAATCCAAAAGTGATTGTTAACAGAATATGAAATGATTTAATGTTTTATGTCCTTTATTGACCAAGCATACATAAACACTACAAAAAAACAATAATTATATTATCTAATTTGAGAGAAGAAAAAGGTACTTACCACCATCCAGCAAAGAGAAATGTGATATAAGGTACTACATATCCTACACTGAGACCTAAAATGTACTCGTGGATTATAGAAGATGCTAATATTGGAATAAATATTCTAAGATACTTCAAACTAGTGACCTAATTAATAAAAGACAATTTGATATCAAATAGTAAATATAAGAGTCAGACTTACTTTTTTCATATCTTTGTACAAATATTGGTGGATAAAATGATGTGGTATTATGTTCCAGTTACGAAAGAATTCAGCATAATTTGTACTGGTCCACCAATCCTACAAGAGATGATAAGATCATGTGTTTAGGTAGTGTGTTCAGAACTTACAGTATAAAACTGTCTGTCTGCAAAGCGTGTTATTTCAGAACCTAGATTCATCCATCATGCATAAGACAGACACTAGAAAAGAATGCAGTGCATATTGATACAGGAAGACCAACCAAAAACGACAGCAACAATCAGTCCATCTATATACAGTAACTAAACACTATAATACAAATATATATATATACTTGAATGTAGGAGGTGGTACAATATAGTGAAAAATATGGCAGTACAATTAATAAAGGCACCAAAAACTATAAAGAAAAACAATTAAGATATTAATTGTTATTGTTTACTTACACAAGCAAGGTGTACTATAACCCTCGTCCAGTTAATACCACCTGGGATCCTGTGTATTATACAGATATTAAATGTCTTATTATTTTGGTGGATATACCTTGGATAGTGGTCTCTGTAGAGAAGTGTAGGACAAAATAAGAAATATACATACTGAGAGAATGAACCAACAGTAGGACTCATTTGACCAGCATACCATACTGCTGGTCCAGTTGTATCATCTTTATGCCAAGGATAGAGTACTTTATAAGCATTCTCACGTACAAATGAGTAACTTTTTGTAATAAGTCTTAACTAAAATGACAAATAGACTTAAAATGTATGTGTGAAATTAACAAGTTTACATGTTCCATCTAATACGACCTTGTTAAAGGATGGTATCTTGAAGTAGGACCACACCCATATAAATATAGGAAAGGACCCACTACTATCAGTATATAGAGCAATAAGAACAATATATCCATAATACGACCCATGGTTTTCCTTAAAGTGATCCAACACTAAAGATAAAATTATGTAATAAGACAGTGAAGTTGTGGCTGGAAGGAAGCTAAAGTCAGTAGAAATATAGTACCTACAACTAATAGGTGACTAAAACATGGTTTTGTGTCTGGCATTTGGAGACCCGTATAATATAACCGATAATATTTGCACAGAATGCACAAATTATGCTAATCTTCATATGTACTTACCATAAATATTTGGATAACAGAGAAATCCAGCTGTTATATAATGACTACTCTCTATTACCAGTGCATTACCTAGACATCACTCAAAGCTCCCCATCCATCAAGATAACAACTAATATTCCCAATAACCTATACAAGATGAATATGAGGCTTACAATTACAACAGTGCCCTCTTACTGTCCAGCCTTTAAAGAATCTCGTACTATCAAAATTCAGCAATAAAAGAACATGCTAAATATTGTTAAAAAATAACTTGAAAGAATATTGTTGTCATTGAAGTAGAGCTCCCTGTAATATATTGAAGTAGACATCAATATAGTTTTATATTTACTAACTCGTATAATGATATCCTTGGTTTGAAAACTAACAATACTTGAATGTCTACAAATGCAGATAAAATAAACTAATGAAGAAAAGTACAAATTCTACTGATAAAAGTAATGATCTTGAAAATCATAAACTCTAGAAGTTCTTTGTACTCTTATACACATTATGGGGTGTTTCGTTTCATTTTTTTTACCTTTCTCGCTGCTTACAGCCATATGTCTTCTAGTTCTCTTCACAGGCAATTAGCACTCTACTCCGTTAATACGACAATACAATAATAGGATTATTTTAACACAATTATTAATTTTTTAATAAAATAACTATTAATAATAATATCTAGCATATCTATCAGTTAATTTCAATGTCATTTGTTTGACAGGTCCTGCTCCAGAGGACCCACCTCTAGAAACCTGTCGTCCAGTACTACTTCCTGATAGAGAAGTTCTCTTCTTTAAAGTAAAGTCTTCATCACTGTCTTCATCATCTTGTTGTGTTGCTGCCTCTACAGCTGCTAAGTGGTCTGCTTTACGTCCAGATGCTTGTGGTAATTTGACAACCTTTCATCTCTTTCTTTATCATTTTCTTCTTCATATTTTCTCCACTTCCAGCTGACACAAATTTACCACTGTATAGGTTATTGGTGGTAGTACTGCTGCTGGTTGTCATGGGAAACAGGCCCTTGATCAGAAACAGAGTTAATATTGAAGATTGGTATGAAGATAATGAAGAGGGCTCGCTGCTACTAATAGTTTGCCAAGTGACCGGCAGATTGAAATTTCACACCATATTTTGCAAGACGGGCTTTTTTTTCAGCAATTTTCTTTTCAGACTTTTTTTGCAATTTCTTCACTGCTTCTCTTTCTAAGAGCCAGTGGCAATGCGGCGTACTGCTATCAGATACAGTAGGAGAAGCAGAGGATGAACGACCTGCCCCAATGGGTTTAAAACTAGGAGTTTTTCCTCCTTCCAATCTCTGGTAATATCTAAAAATTATTATACACAATAACTTTGTACTAATACATCAATTTACCTCATTGCCCTCATCTCAGCCCTCTCTCGTGCCACCATTCGAGTAGATTTCTTTTTCTCTCTTGTAATTCTTCAGTACTTCGATGACCTTTAAATTTCCTACCAGCTTCATACTGACGTAAATCTTTGAGACGCTATTGTGGTGAATGCAATAGCTATCACATGACATGGTCACATGATTCACCTGTCTATGATGATGATCGTACGAGTTGAGATGATTATCATATTCAGAGTATTTACTGTATTGTTTACCACACAGTTCACATCTGTATGACTTACGAAGATCTACAGTGGATTCTGCTATTGCATGCTCCTTAGCAACCTGTGCCTATATAATAATGATGGAAATTGCCACACTCTCTTCGTTAAAATGTACTTTGTATTTATCAATAAGATTTGGTGTAAGTTCTTTCTCTATTTTTCAAGCTGTCTTCTCTTTTCAGTTGCTTCGGAAGCCAAATCTAGCTAATGTCAGCATTTATTGTGTAGATCATCATGGCACCTACCTCCATTGAAATCGTCCAAGACCCATATTATCGTCTTTTAATTCCAATGGAACAGGATCCTTTCTCCCTGTAACACGTACATGTATACAGTGACTATATATGGCATGACAAATTGTACCCTGTTCATTGATACCTAGACCGACACCAGATGTCCATCCCATTTTTTGCATCAAACAGAAACCGACATTGTTCTAAAAAGATGAAGAGCCACCAGAAAAACAAATCTGCCCAAAAAGTCACCACCCCATCCCTATTTAATACAATCTGCTGTAGTACCTCTGAAATTGGAATGTGGAGTCCTGCTGATTCTTCAGGCTCCACCCCTTCGATTACGTCATCATACGAGCTGACATCAGAGCCCTATTAAATTGAAAGTAGAAATCGTGTATTTACGAAACCCAACTCTTACAGTTGTGTCTCTTTTCTCGGAGAAAAACGAGTGAATTTCCAGCCATTATAGTAGTAGGTGTGGCTTAATGTATATGTAACGGACATATACGGAAACGTTTTGAAATTTGTATTGAAATGCAATGGAAGGAGGATAATTTAGTTTTTTCCGTATTACTATAGCGATATTACAAAATAAACAACATGGCCGAGATCCACCCAGTTGGTCTTCCAACAGGTGATGAACAAATCTTGTTAGAAGCAGGCTCAGATCCTTCCCTACTTCAAGTTCAAGGTGAAGGAGCCACCAATAGAGCTATTAAACTGAGGTATATCATGCGATATTACCCCCATACATGTAGCTCATCCTATTACAGTTCCTGAGATGCCTTATGAGTGAGGATATTTGGCAGCAAGATTATTGTGTCATAAAGGTATTAAAGTATGCCATTCAGGAATTAATCACACACACATATATATTATAATAGTAACAAACTCCGCTCAATAGACAATTTTAAAATGATTTTATTTCTTAGTCCTAGCTTTGGAACCAAGTAATACTACAGCTCAGGAATTTTTACCAGTCATTGATGAGAGAATAAAGTTAGGTGATATACATGTGTACTAGTAAGGCTATGGTTGTTTATCTATTTATAAACAGATGAGGAACTAGAGACAGAGGTCAAGCAGTACAAGCAGTATGATGATGATGATGATGAAGAAAGTTCCTTTGAATCTGAAGAGAGCTCAACTGAAGACATTAATCACTCTCACTGTAACCATGGCAACAATAATACAAGCTAGATATATGTTTGCAATGATATCACTATTTGTTATTCAGTTAAAATGATGTTGTTACACAGATCTAAAGATTGTTGTTGAAAGGGCAGTATATCAATGCACATACTTGTCATAGTGCAGTATAAATTTGATTAATGAGGTATCAAGTTACAATAGTTCATGAATGAGCAATAGATATTGCTAATATAGAAAGTATTGTGACTACATTTCACAGAGGAACATGTACATTATAGTGGGAACAAAGGGCAGGTTTTACTGTTATACAAATGATCTGATCAAAGTCTAAAAGTAATATGAACCAATCCTAAAGTAGGCGAGGTACAATTAGAATTGGAACTATTGGTGTGTCTAATTGGACACATTAGAGAGGGTTTGTAATTAAAGTTGTTGTCATTCTACTCGTAACTGTAATCATTCCAAACTTGATATTGGGAAGCCATTTACCTCATGTCAATACAAACAGAGAAATGGTAAATAAAATCAAAATGTAATATGTTATTGGAATAATAAAAAAATTGCAAAAATTAGATTGATATTTCCAAAATATATTTTTACTTAACTCAAAAAAACTAGTTATATTTGGCATTTTCTTTAAAATGGTAAATTTGTTTAAAAAAATAAAGATTGGTATTTGATTATTATTATTAGGATGATGGTTTCACATTTTGTTCAAATCTACCCTGGACATTACCAGGTGGTATGTAGTTAGCAACGACATAAGTTGTCTGACCTTTTTAGCACGTCCATACCAATTTCTTTAGTTGATGCCCAAATCATTGTGTAAAGTGTCCAGTATTTGATGCGAACCCCGGACGACTAAAATTTGTAATTCTCTACTTCATTATACCACATCTCAGCTGTGTGTGCAGCAGTTAGGGTACCTCCAGAATAGTATGCCAAGTTTTGTCCCATGCCTTCGTGGTTACCTGCTGGAGTCGACCAGTTGACGCTAAATGATCAGCCCATTCTTGAGCTTTAGCAGCAGCATCTTGAGACCATTTTCAAGGTGGTGAGTCATGCTTCCTTCTATAGGTATTATGTTCTTGTATTAAGTCTCTGGAGAATTGATTGGACCTGATGACCCTTAAAAAGAGAAATGTAGTAAATAATTTCAAGATTCTGTATTATTACTTACCTGTAGAACAACAACAACCCATTTCTATCCTAGTCTTCTATCCTAGTCTTGTAACTAAACTAAAATTCTGCTACGCAAAACAATACCGAAACCTGCGCATGCGCAAAAAATGTATTTGATGTTCCCACGTGGTAATTATCTAAGTAATCTAACACTTACGGAAGTTAGTCGAATGGGTAAATTATTATAATGAATTCAGCTCATGATGAAGTGAAGACAGATAGCTCCCAAAAAAGGAGAAAAAGAAAGCCGACAGTCAGCAAAATGTATGAATATTCTATAAGGATTTTAAAATGTTTAATAATTCATATGTATCTAAATAGGATATAGGTAGGAAAGATAATACAACAGATAAAGAAAATGGTGGCTGTTATTTCACCAACAAATGAAGATAATGAGAATTATTGAAGAGAAAACTACCATACTAAGCCACAAAAAAGGAAAAAGATTTACTATAACAAAAGAGTCGCTACTAACGTAAGTTCTGTTACTCATAATAACTCAACATTGATGTCATATTGTTTAATAGTGAATTATGCTCTAAAGACAAAAATATTGAGCCCTATATCATGTTCTCATTTTAATGATATGCGTTGTATTAGCTTATTCACTGTTGCAAGATACAGTTGATGCTGGAAGGTTGTGACATATTTTTAAAGAATACAATATTATATAGATAGTTTATTTACAGCCCCACATTGACTTCACATACTATTTCTCTGGATTTGGTCCTCTACATATGCAAGCTTTCACTGCATTGGTTTGGTTAGGATTCCAGCTGGCAGCTTTCTTGGTATATCCAATCTTTAAGGTACGTGGATAAATAATTGATACAAAGAAATTGTGTTTTTTATTCAGCTCTGGGTTTTATTACGAAGGTGGTTCTAATGTGGTTGTAGATATATTTTTCTTTGTGTCTTATCATCTACAATATTACTGGATATGTCATTGTTATCTGGTAATTAATCATTATGATTTACATCCCGTACCAGCTGTAGTGTTGAATGTTGAACAGGTATGGATCATTATTACTTAATGTTTAATGTATTATTATTAGTTGCGATTTAGTATGAAGAGTTACTCATTTGTACGTGAGGAATGCTTATAAAGTACTCTATCCTTGGCATAAAGATGATACAACTGGACCAGCAGTATGGTATGCTGGTCAAATGAGTCCTACGGTTGGTTCATTCATCTCAGTATGTATATTTCTTATTTTGTCCTACACTTCTCTACAGAGACATTACCCAAGGTATATCACACACACATATATACACTCTCTTGACTTGCTTTACATTAGGACACACAAAGATTCGATGGTTGAAGTTCTCTCTTATATCGTTAAGGTGGGTGTGTTTTTTTTTTTTTTTTTTTTTTTGTCCTCTTGTAATTGTTATGTTTATTATTCTCTACTAGTGTTGTATCACTATTGCTTTTATTACTGTTCTCACAAAAGAAATATTTTCACTACACCTACGAGGTTAGTTTTCATTGTTTGGTTATAATACAATAAGCTACAGACAAACAATGACAAGGCAACCAAACAGACTTAGCAGAAATCTATATCTATACTTGAGAAAAATTGATAATACTACAAACTGTTTTTTACTGTAGTAAAATAAAATTAATTATAGTGATTTAATTAGTTAATAATTAGATTTGTACAACAAGTTCTCTCTCTCTCTCTCCTCTCCCTCTCATCTCAATCGTCTCTCTCTCTCTCTCCTCTCTCTCTCTCTCTCTCTCTCTCTCTCTCTCCCTCTCCCCTTCTCAGTATTAGGAATATACTGTACACATTCTTGAAATGTTGTCTGTGGGGTCTTTTGTATATGTTTATGACAGGTTACTTCTTTCTACACTCATGGCTTAATCTTTTCTCTGAGCTATTCCGTTTTGGCAGATCGAGAATTCTATTCTGTAAGGAGTTTATAATCAGTATTGTTATTGTTCTACTTATTAAAGGACTGGTGGACAATGCCATGACTTTGCTTCATTTTATCGTAAATGGAATTTGTTAGTACATGACTGGATTAAGCTTACATTTACGATGACCTCAGAGACGTATGATAAATATATTGACAAACACCCTCCCTCATTGTATTTCTCTAGCTTTTCAAGAGCCCAACTTACAACAAGGTAGCATTTCTACCAACCATTATCTCTCAGGAGTTTTTCATGAGTATGCTCTTTGGGCTCCTCTGCGTTTTTTCATGCTCTTCTCTTGGTACTGTTTGGTGCATTTGGATGTAAGCCACACCCATTTGTATAATAATTATAAACATGTCTTTTGTAGCTCTTTTGTTTATTGTTCGTCCTTCACCAAAAGTCAATTTTGGAATTATTTTCTCCATTTTGGTCTACATTTTGGAGTATCAATTATGATTTTTTATTTACACAATGGAGTTTTATGCGAGACATCTTTGCCCTAAGGAAAACACCATTATTATACATTTGTACCCACGATTTTATGAATGTTATAAAACCATTTCAAAGGATTCTTAATCATTTCCTTTCATTAATCATTTCAAAGGATTCTTAATTAAATTTTTTGCCAAATGATAAGTTTTGAGTAGTCCAAATATAATATGCTACGGAATTCAATGATGTGAAAGAGAATAATGAATGTGAATTCTATATATTAACAATGGTAGTGCAGTGTTATTAGATAGTCTGTATAATGTGTGGTATTCACAATTATGAATTGTACCACTGTACCACCTGAACATTTGAGGTGTCAATGCTGTTATCCAAGTGTTCTTCTAAAGAGTGAAAAGTGAAAACAAAGTAAGTAGAATTTATTATTAATTACCTCTATGGACCATACTGACGTGATGCATATTCAAAGATCAGTGAAAATATAATAATTGCAAGGCCAAGATTGAGGCTGGACAGGAAGAACAAGTTTGAAGCCCGTCTTGTGTTAAGTGGTTTCAGAGCATAGAAGAACCTACATAAGAAAGAGATATATATCATCATACTAGTAAGCAACCACAACATTTACTTACCACCTACTCCGCAAAGAGAATGGTGACTATTGGCAGCACAAACCCTATCCCCATTGCTAGGAGGTACTCGTGGACAACAGATGAGACCAAGAGAGTACTAAACACAGCCATGTGCTTACCAATTAACTGTGTGAGTGGAATCTTATCATCCATTCATTTCATCATTATTGTACCTTTTTAAAAATCATTATAAACATACGAATGGATCCAGTTCATGTACCAATAGATTCCACTTACGATAATAAGAGGAATATGAGGTACATGTCCACCATTCCTAAGAGGAGATGCTACAAATGAACTCTGTAAAAAGATATGGAAACAGTACACTGGAAAACTGGTGATCAGCAAATCGCATGAGTTCAGCAGACATGTTGAGGGTAACCACTGAAGTATAGCAGTATGTGCTATAAGTTTAATGATAAATCCTGTTACCAAACACATCATGAACAAGTGAATAAGATCTGCTTGTCTATAGGAAAACAAAAAGTCAATAATGTTTGTGAACAAGTTAACAGCAACCTCCCTAAGGGAAGCCTCTATTAAGAGACAATACCAAGTAATTACATATCAGCTCTATTGACCGTGTTCTTAATGTAAACAGGCAAATGTTGACATTAACAATATAAAAACAATAGTTACCATACCACACTCACTAGTATATAGGTTAATAGGTGATACATACATAATATATACTACTGTGTATAGTAACAAATATTACTAACTTACTTAAGGGGATGGTGGATATAGGATATTAGTAATAATAAACACTGAACTCCACAGAGCTAGCAGAAACTATAAAATGAATTAAATATATGGAGTCTCCTTTAATTATAGTAAATACATAAAGGATACTACTTCACTAATTAAGGAAGTAGTAATAGAAATACAGAGGTCATGTATGTGATAACCTGGGTAAGTCCTGTTGCCACAGCACGCCAACGAATACCATCAACAACTCTGTTATAACAAATATTATCACAAAAAAATTCAAAACTTTTTACCTTGGGTAATGGTCTCTGTAGAGAAGTGTAGGACAAAATAAGAAATATACATACTGAGAGAATGAACCAACAGTAGGACTATTTGACCAGCATACCATACTGCTGGTACAGTTGTATCATCTTTATGCCAAGGATAGAGTACTTTATAAGCATTCTCACGTACAAATGAGTAACTTTTCATGAAAAGACGAAAACTAAAAAATTTAAGTTATTGTGGTATATTGTGAAAGCATTCAACTAAAACATAAACTGTCTCTAAAAATAACATACACACACTAACCTGTTCAATACCGATAATAAAATTAACAAGATGAGGAAGAGAGAGATTGCTGACAAGATATATAATACTAACAAAATTTATCAAAATATACACAGTATAGAGAAGGACAAAGACCATGTCTAAAAAATGTGAGAAAACTCCTCGTGTCTTCTCCCACAACTATATTACAAATTATAATAAAGATATTGTCACACTAGATACATACCTTAAGAGCAGGATATACTAGAAATGCCCAAAGTAGCAGACATACCTCAATTAAAACTAAGACAACCAAATCTGACATGTCCCAAACCCAATGCTCAATAATGAGATATTCAATACAACCTGCAAAGAATATTGTCAGTAATAATAAAAAAGATCATAGTTAATGTTTTTAAAACTGACCTTCCAGCTGAATAGGAATCTTTGACAAGAGCAAAAAGAAGAATGAGCAAAAGCTGAATCAAAATGCATCGTGAATGGCCTGGAAATTTGGATCTGATGAGATAAGTGTGCTATTTGAAAAATGGACTGAGCTAAAACAAAAAAGATCATAAAATTACACCTTACTTTGTAACTGACTCCTGTGACTGGAAAACTCGTACAGGTCCTCTTGAAGAACCAGACTTGAATTAATAATAAAACTAATATATAACTCTGATAAAATGTACCTGTTTTCATCTCTGACTACTCTCCCTCCGAGCTCTGTTCTCGTCCTGTAGTTGCGTACCTTCTTGTTTGTAAACTATCATTTAACACTTCTTGAATAACCTATAAAATAATCAGACTATTGTATAGTATGATCCGATCGAACTTTCTGAGGTAGTTTGTGGTTATCGTCCATAGCGAAACGAGAAACGGATAAGACACGGGAATGTAGCTCGATTTCTTTTTTAAAATATTCGTAAGATACTGTCTCTAAAAAAGGCGTGGTCATTATATTATTTTCAATAGTGGTTTAAACCTTCTCTTACAGATTTATTCTCAAACGTCATCACAGACACTATTACATTTTCACTAGTGAAATGCCTACAGAGAAACGAGAGCGTTCTCGTTCAAGAGACAGAGAAAATGACAAAAGAACAGAAAGAAAGAAGATCAAGGCAAGTTGCATTACTATTTGTCACGTGGTAATAATATATTAATATTTATTAGATCTAGAAGTCCACCAGCCATTAGCCGAGGGCATCGTTCAAGTGAAGTCGAGATAAAAGGTATATCATTATAATAAAATTTATAGTTCTTATATTGAAAAAAATATCAGTCGTGAACCGGCGGTCGTTCTCCTCGCAATAGTCGTTAAGGAGAAGAAGACAGGTGAGATGAGTGGGGTGTGGTTTGGGCATATATCAACGCTATTTTTATCAGATCTCATAGCCGAGATAAACGCTCCCGTAGTCGTGAGAGTGAAGACCACGTAGCAAAGAAAGACAGAGAGAAAAGGTACTGAATTGTGATTGTAATAATGGGTGATTACTTAAATCACACAGCCGTGGACAGAGATCAGTCAGTCGAGAGAGACCAAAATAAAGAAAGAGGTCTTGAAGATGACAAGACAAAGGAAATGAAGGAGATGAAAAGATATGGAAATTAAATCTGAAAAACGACAAGTATATAGAAGTTTATAATTATATTGTTAAAACTTGCCTCTTTAGCCCCTCTCATTGGAAGAGTTAATGGCCAAAACGTGAACAAGAGGCAAAAAGCGCAATTAAAAGTGATTAGAATATAACAAACAGGATCATTGATTATATTTGGATTTTGTTAGCCTGTGTTTCTGAGTAAGAAAGAGAGAGAAGAATTAGCTATAAAAAGAGACAAGAAGAAGTCATGCTCGGCGGTAACTTTATATGGAGGAAGAGGAGACGAATGACACCAAAATGCAGGAAGATTCAGGTTTAAAGTTATAATGTAAGCTACTTCCATTGTGAATATTGTTTAGGTCATATGGGCGCTTGTATTTGATAAATTGTTAATAAATAATAACAACTTTCTTATAGCACATAATTATAGGATAGAGGAAAAGAGACAATAGAGCAGACGCTACAAAAGATAAGACCGGGTGAGATCTAAAGTAGCTGTGGTTATTATTTAAAACTAATGCTCTCTCTAGAGGCTTGACTAACGCACCCACTAGTGTGAGAACTTCATTTAAATTTTTTTACGGGGCTAGTAAGCTACTTCCATTGGTGAATACGGGTTTAGGGGGGGGGGACGGGGGGGGGGGGGGGGGGGGGGTGGGATCTAGATCTAAAGGTTTGTTTTTATACACAATAACAATTTATTATAGCCCATAATTATAGGCTAGAGAAAAGAGACAGAAGAGAGAGAGGACGACAGTAGCTACTAAAGATGGGGGAAAGACCTGGAATTGAGACTATTAAAGGGGTGGGGTATTATTTAATAACTAACGGCTGCTCTCTTGTCAGGCTAGATATCTTGGGGGGGCATGGAGGAGAAGAGACGAAAGTGAGACGACTCACTGATCGTAAATTTGTGTTTTGGGGGACTGGGGGGGGGGGGGGGGCACCTGGGGGGGGTGAAGATTTCTAATTATCTCTTTGTAAGTGCTAATGTGTGTCATATGACAATCATGCAATTTGTAAATTAGTATAAGAATGAACATCAATTACAGTTCTAACTATGGTCGTGGACACGTAGCTGGATTGATATTAAGGTGTGTTTTTTAGTATGAACAAAAATTAATGATGCCATGAATGCTTATTGAATGGTTATATAAACTTGTAACTGACCGATCAGATTGTTTGCCTGGAGTTTATTATATGAATAAAATCTGAAATACTTTTTTTTTATTTGACACAGGCTCAAAAAAAGGAACAGTCAAGTTTTATTCTAATGGGTTACTGAAAGTAGAAGAACTGAAGATGAAAAGAAAGAGCTGAGTCAGTCTATCTTTGTATATGTCTCTTTACACATCTTGCAAACTATAGTCTTGTATATTCTGTATATTCTTGTATATTTTTTTGATTCTAGGGAGTTGGAAGAGAAAAAACAAAAAGAAAAACAAACAAAAAGGGATGAACGTCATTGGACTGATGAAAAGACTCTCAAGGACATGACAGAGAGAGATTGGAGGATATTCCGTGAAGACTACAACATTACTACTAAGGTGGACGCATTCCTCCGCCCATTAGATACTGGGCTGAAGCTGGCTTGCCTGATGAGATTGCCAAAGTCATCCAGGGACTTGGCTATAACTGATCCCACTGCTATCCAACGAAAACTATTCCTATATGTTTGTTGCAAATCGTGACATTATTGGAATAGCTGAGACAGTAGCGGAAAGACAGCTGCTTTTGTAATACCTCTTCTTGTATGGGGGTCACTGGGTTTGCCAAAAAATTGTTAGGTAATGTAATTTCTTAGTCCCCACCACTATTATAATGTGTAACTTCCTCTAGAGGATCTGAAACTGATCCTAGGAACCTTACGCTATTATTCTGGCTCCGACACGTGAACTGGCCCAAAAGATTGAAGAGGAGACAATGAAATTTGCTCAACCCTTGGTGTTCGAACATGTGTCGTTAGTTGGAGGATTGCTCCCACGGAGGAACAAGGTTTCCAATTGAGTTAGGCTGTGAGATAGTTTCGCTACACAGGTCGTCTTATAGACGTACTAGAGAACAGGTATCTTGTTTTAGCTCAGTGTAACTTATGTTGTGTTAGATGAAGCTGATCGTATGATTGATCTTGGCTTGAACCAGAGGTGCGAAAATATTAGATATCTTCCTGTTTCTAAACATGAAGCCTGACCAACTGAGGATGCAAGAAATCCAGAAAAGATGTTAGCCGGGATGAACCATTCACGTTCATCGTTATCGTCAAGACAGTCATGTTTACAGCCACTATGCCTGCAGCATGTGGAACGTCTAGCGCGATCCTATTTACGTCGGCGGCTGTAGTTTATATCGTCTATTGCAAACCCACAGAGAGAGTAGAGCAGATTGTCTACATGGTCTCAGCAACTGAGAAGAGAAAGAAATTGTTGAATTTTTACAAGACGATGTAGAAACCTCCTATATCATATTTGTCCATACAAAAGAAGGTGCTGATTACTGGACTAAGTTGGTGTCGCTGGAAAAGATGGGATAACCGAGCACAACTCCTTCATGGAGGTCTAACCAGAGCACGTGAATTTTGCCCTTGCTAGTCTTAAGAAAGGTGACAAAGCTATTCCTTGTAGCTACTGATGTAGCTGGAAGAGGAATTGACATTGGTAAGTATGACTGATAATGTTAATATTAAGATGTCTTTCCGGGATGTTTCCATGGTGATCAATTATGATATGCAAAAATCTATAGAGGATTATAACGCATCGTATTGGACGAACAGGACGAGCGGAGCGCAAAGCAGGTATGGCTGTTTTTCCTTACCAAAGACGACACTGCAGTCTACTATGATTTGAAAGCAGCTGTTACTAGAGAGCCCTGTGTCAACTTGTCCAACGAATAATGAACCATCCCAGATGCCAACACAACATTGTACAGTAGTCCGGAGGAAGAAACGGAAAAGATGAGACCATTTTTGCCAGTTGAGTCAGTCCTGTATTTATACAAGTTGTACAAATTTAACTTTGAAACTTTTAAAAGTAATTTAAATGATGTTACAAAATACTGTGAAAAGTGGTACAAAAGGGCTGTAATAAGAAAGGGGGTAAGTATGGGTCATATAGCACGGGGACACTGTAATTGTTTTATTGTATAAAACATGATATATCATTATACTGTAGTTGTATCATATGATATGGGTGTGGTCTCTGTTTGTAGCTTTTGAACAATCTCAAATTCTGATTTCTTGAGTCCTAAAAACTCAGAGCATTGTCGCTAAGAAGTTTCTCCCTGTAATAACATCACATAAAATTACTATAACAAACAACAAACCTTCTTGACCACTCCCATCTCTTCAGTGACTCAATCAACTTCCCGGATGATGTTCACGCCAATGGGAAAGGATAATCACAACCTCCAAAATTCTCTATCCTAGAAGAGAATACAACATGAACACAGACAAGGAAAACCATTATTACCTTCTCCTATAATATCTACAGTATTCATGCTGTATCATCATAACTAACGAATCGTATAGATTTTCCTAAATATTTCCTTTAACCAAAACTATGACTTCTTTTTGTAAAA